>NC_050517.1:21006616-21011388 GCF_002922805.2 Oryzias melastigma
AAAAAAAAAAAAAAAAAAGCTAGCAATATTTTAGATCACCAGCGGTGCAGTTTTGAGCCAAATAGCATCTCAAAGGAAGAATATAAAGACATTAAGTATTTTTCTCCAAGTGGAGGATTTAGAAATGTAGCGGAGCACAGAGCCTTTCGCTAGGTTCACACCCGGCGTGCGGAATGGAAGAAGCTTCCACCTGTTGTTAGCATTGTTAGCACCCTTGTTAGCCAATGGTGTAGTTCACACCACATGCTAGCTGGCCCCGCAGAGATTGTTTCGGTCTGGTCCATTTTTTTGCACAAGCCATGAGCGGTCTGTGTCAATTCTGGCAGGAAGTTACTCCACACGAAAAATGTTTTTGTATCTAAACAGACTGTGGTGATGAAAATATAGACACAAACACAACACAAAAAACAGACACACCTACACACAGATCAACATAGTCGGACAACTTTGGAGCGGAGGGGTGTGGTTTTAAGTGTCTGATGATGGCAAAAAAAAAAAAACTTTAAAAAAAGCTCTAAATAACCACAGATGGGCAGAAGCGTCTGTCCCACCGTCGTGGGAAAATACGGGTCTGGCGTGAACTGGAGGTCAAGCGGAGCCGGCGCACACACCGCCTCGCAGTGCTTCCACGTCCGGTATGAACCATGAACACGCCCGAGGCAGTAGCTGCGTCACAAACCTGAGCTTTCTCAAACTGCGGATTTTCATCTACTCCTGTTTAATCACAGTCTGAATTCAGTCATACTCAAAAATGCTGTTTTAATATCAAATTATATAGGCCTATGTCCTCCATCATGAGAAAAATGTTACAAGAACATGTTAAAAACACAATTGTCATTTGTACGGGTCTTTAAACCTTAACTACTATATACATTTTAAGGTTTTAGATCAAGATTGTGTATTTTAAAGAAATTAAGACACCAAATTATGTACTTTTAAGAAAATAATAATCCCTAATAAGCAAGAAATGTTGTAACTATGTGAATATTTATGAGTATAACTTTTTTTGGTAAAATTAACAAAGGTTAAAAGAAAAAAAATGCAATTGCATTGTAATGTTTACACAAAGTCATAGGCTTAATATCCACTCTGCTTTACTCACCACACAGCGATGCGCTTCTCCACTGCAGGATGACTCCAGCCGCTCTGCACTGGCTGGCGTAGGCCTCCAGTGTGTCACACAGACACTCGTCAGAGTTGGCCCCACAAGCACAGAGGTCATACCGGCAGGCCCCGAACCACGGTTCAGGAGGAACCACGTGATGGCAGGGCTTGAAAACGGCAGACTTCAATACCTGGCAGCGGGTGATGGCACCTTTCTTGGTCTGGAATCCAGCACCGTTACAGGGATTAACATCCACTCCAGGACGACAGGAGTCGTCAGTCTGGCCTCCGTTCAAGACCTTAAATGACATTTGATATGTGCACGGTCAAACCATTGGGGTTAATAAGGCGGGGCGTTGACTGATGTATCAATCTTACCCTCCAGCTATTTCCAAACTCAGCCTCCAATAAGGCGAGTCGACCTCCTGGCATTTGTAGATCATCGTGATGATAGTTGTTGAAGTTTCCACAAAGACCACATGTGTGGCCCTTATAGGAGCCTGGCACGCTCACTTCCAGGTGTGAACGGGGGCTCCACAGCACCTTCAGGGGGAACAATGGCAGTGGAAGAGTGTTACAAAAACATCTTTTTTTTTTTGGAGAAGTGAAAGAAAAACAAATATTACCTTCAGTCCGATGTTGGTGTTGAGTAACACAGTTTGGGTTTGTCGCTCTATATAAATGTAAGGCTCCATGAGGAACGGCAAAGTCACAACATCACCGTTTACCTGAGAATACAAAAATGGATGACTGAAAATGTACAAAAGACAAACTTTGTAGAAGTGAATGAGCGTTTTTATCTCACCAACCTTTACAACCCAGTCCTGGAGGAGCTGGACGGCAGTGTCTCCTAAAAACACCGTCACCTCTTTGGTCCAGGACACACCTTTTCGTCCACGATCGTCATTAGTGACATGAATGCTTTAAAAAATAGAGTTTGATTAACACTAAAACTGATTTTTTTTAAATAAAGTTTTAATTTTACATGTGATAAAACAAAATGAGATTAAATGTATATAAACCATCTTGAATACTTTTTTCTACAACTCATTTTGTTCTTGCTTGACTTTAGAAAATTCCAAATTATTCAAACATTATTATTGTTGTACATAAAATAACTAATAATATGATGATACTGTTTTTGGTGTTTTAAACATGTTCTTGTGACATTTTTTCCTGATGATAGAGGACATATATAAATAAAATAAAGCTAAAAATTAAATTTCTGAGTACTTATTTGTTCGAATTGTGATGATTCAGGAGAAGACGAAAAACAAAGTAAATCAAAAAAAGCTTCCTGGAGTGACATAGGAGCAACAGTGGGCTCCTTATTCTTGCAATACGTCAAAAAAAATGCAGATTTCTCCAAAATATTATTATTGTTGCGTTTAATAAAGACACATTCATCTGTTTTATCTTGTATTGTGAGCAACAGTTAAATGTATGTGTGTTACAGTTAAACGCACATTATGTACCCAGTATGTTTCCATAAAGGTTCCGAGACTAAATCTCACAAATGAAAATTCACAGATAAAAAAAAGTATTATTCTTTAAATGCTTTACTATGGACTTTCATTTTGTGTTTGTTTTGATTATGCCACCTGATTTAGTCATCTATCTGTACCCTATAAAATAATAAGAATCCTTCTCCTGTTCTTTACGTAGATTGTTTGTATTGTACATTCTAACTGAAGAAGAACAAAATAAATAAATAAAGATGTTTTTTTATTTACCTGAAGTCTCTAGACTCACAGTCCTGCGTCAGGATGTAAGTGCACGTTCCTTGAAAGTGGAACATGCGACCGTCGAAGGTGCGGTAATGAGGATCCCCAAAGGTGATGCAGGTCGCCGGACGAGGAATGCAATGAGGACAACACAGACCCGGAGCGACTGCAGGCATCTCATCCTGAGAATGAGCACGAATGTTAGTCAGGATTCACATTGTGAGAAATGTTAAATCCACAAATACATTTTGAAACCAAGATGCTTCTGCTTCACTGGAATAGCTTCCCAAGAGTGACAAAAAAACCTGCAACTGACCGAAGCACATGTGAGAGGAGGGCAGCGTTCAGTGCGACAGTGCACATCTCCAGACACACACGTGCAGCTGGTGCATTCGTCCACCTCCCACTGTTGGTAAGAGCGATATGTGGCTCCCTGGTATGAACAGGACACCATGGAGTCTGAAACACAAACAGAAAAAAAGAAATCAGTCGGTGATAACTTTCAGTAAAACAAGTAAAATGTATTTGCTGCCTTTGATACCTTGACACTCATAGCAGCATCTGCCTGCAATCTTCACTTGTTGTTGGTTGTTTGGACAAACTAAAGGTGAACACTCTTCAATGCTGCACTCAATCTGGCCCAACTGAAGACACAAAACATATGAATCAATGAATATCTGACAGTTTCAGTCCTTTAAATTTAGTTTAATTTTAGATAATAAAACAGGCTTTATTTGATTGCATTTTTAATCTTATTAAAGAAATGAGTGTAATAAAGATTATATTGAACTGTAAAAGTAGGTGAAAAATTCAAACATTGAAATTTTTATTGAATGCTATGAAGTTCGAGAAAAAATATTTTTTCTCTTATTAGATTTAAGTTAATAAAAGTGCACATTCTTCAATGATTGGTTTCAGATAACCAATAAGCAAACTGCAGAGGTCAAAGGTCGGCGCAAAAACAAGTGGAAATTTGCAAAAAATAGAAGAAAAAAAATTTCTGTTGATAACTATTTCAACTATTATTTTGACGATAAGTTTTGTCGATGCAAAATAAAGGGTTATGCAGGCAAATAAAACTATGCAATTATATCTAAGTAGCTTCAAAATACCAATGAAATTTGGCATTTACACATTTTTCTTTGTTAGATTTGCATCACAGCTGTTCTAATTTGCCTAAAGTTTTTCTGTTTTTTCCAAAAACGTTTATGCAATCATTGAAGCAAGTCCATGTTATGGTTGACTCACATTACAAGTGCATGTAACACAGTCATCAGAGCTGTCTGTCCAGCTGGCGCCGCTCTTTACCCGTCTGTTCTGACCCTCGATGACACATTCTGCAGGAAAAATAATCGTCTTAACACAACCAGTTTCTATTACTGTCAAACTAAACACTGCAGGTAAATGCGGCCTCTCACCTTTACACACGGGGCAACATGAATCTTCAGGTGTGAACTGCTCATTAGGAGGGCAGCTCAGCGGAGGGCAGCTCTGCTGCAGGCAAGTCCATGTCAGGTCCTTTGTGAGACACAAACACAAAGCATGTTTAGTCTTGGTGATGGACGTGTGTGGAGCAGTGACAGCTGTAGGGGATGAAGTCTTTCAGGATTTGGAATGTGCAGGTGTACGTCCTATAGAGCTCGTAATTAAGCCACAACAGATGACGTGTTAAAGTCCCGCTCTGATGAAAATGGTGATTTGGTCGTGTGGCGTTTTTCTGATGATAGAGGACGTATATTAGGAAAATTAAGCTCAAAAATGCATTTTGGAGTATTTATTTATGCAAATTGTTGTGAATCAAGACCAGACGAAAATGCCATTTGAAAAAGAGCTCATTTGTGACATTAAAAATACACTGAGTGGGCGTAAAAACAACTAGATCCACGAAGGTTTGTGTTTCCCTTGAGTTGGTTTAATCTTAGCCCTGTGTCAGGGTCGGTACCG
>NC_050517.1:21011428-21016228 GCF_002922805.2 Oryzias melastigma
AAGGCTTTTTGACAGGGATCTTGATTTTACAAAAAATTCCAATTTTGAAATGTTTATTTTTTTTAACCTAACAAACTGGTTGGGGTCAGTTTTGACCCGTTTTTATACGTCATAATTTTACAAAACAATACATTAGAGCCCAGATTAAAATCATTAGGGAAATTCAGCCTCCTCTTCTCTCAATTATGTGTTTCAGGAGATTCTTTTTTGTCCGGTATAGTTGCAAAAAAGAAAAAGTAAACAAACTTGGGCATGTTCAGACACAAACACTTTTCTCTTATTCACCTTTCTATTGCTTTTGGAAGATGTAAGTGATTTCTATTGGTTTTTTTGTTGTTTGTGTTCCAATGTGTTTAGAATAAAGTTCTATTACTGACAAAAATGTGTATGTATCTTTATATATTGTTGAAGATATATATATATATGGACTTTAACGCAATAGAAGTTACCAGAGTTAATAATTTTAAAATTAGAAGAATAGATCAAGCAAATTAATTTCAGAGATGTGTTCTAAACCTTAAGTAAACTTCAAGTAACACAAACCTTTGTTTTATTCATTTCTCTCTTGAGGTTATTTTTTAGTTTTGATTGAAATCTAGAGGAATACGTATTTAGACCCACAGAAAAAATAATAAAAGCAACATTTCCATTGATAAGAAAGCTAAACAAGATAATAAAAAAAATAAATAAATCGGATGATATGTTGCTGTTTTTAGTGTATTTTATAGCTGATTTAAGACACGGGTCGAAACCGACCCGTTAACACCACAGATTGTAACAGAAAGCTAACACAAGAAGAAGGTTCAAAACATAAGGATAGCTCCAAAAATCGCTCACCGTTTTTGTTGCACTGGTAATGTTAGGTTAGTGGTGTGAGGGGCTGTAAGCTAACGGGACAGCATGTGAACAGAGAGCTCTCAGTTATGGATGACAAGAAGGGGTGGATTTCAAATGAACTACTACTGCTCTGCAGAAACTATGTTCTAAAAAATGACACAGATTTTTAATTTGGCTTACTAAAGGCATAATCATAATAATAAAAAAAAAATCACTGGGAATGGTATTAAAATAGTTTAAAAGGTGACTGTAGTGGGTCTTTAAAGCTGCTGACTTACCTTGCATTGACAGGTAAAACAGGGGTCGTCTGTTGCCAACACCTCATTTCCAATGATTGTGCTGGTGCAGTTAGTAAGAGGCTCTAAACAGACACAAATATCAGAAGGTTAAGCATTTTTAAGAACAGAATACTCCAGGCAACCGCGGTGTTGTACTGACGTGTACAGACGGGACAGCACGAGTCTGGTCCAGAGAACAGGATGTAGTTTTTGGGACAGTCGACCAAACTGGAACATTGCTTTCGGTAACACTTTAGGTGCTGCTTTCCATCTGGCATTACCTTTAAAAAAATAAAAATAAAAAAATCATAGCTGTTTTTAAAACATCTATTTTTATTTACTTTATCCGTTTTCATTAAAACGTTTATTTTGTTAAGCTAACAAAGCTGATAAATGCCTTAAAGCAACTTTTTGAATAGAAAATGTTCATTATCTTGATTCTTTTTCCTTAGTTGTCAATTTAGGTAAGATAAAACAAATGCCTCATTTTTTAAGTGTTGTACCTCACACGTGCAGATCTGACAGGGGTCTCCGGCGGGATGGAAACTGTCCCCCGGGCCGTACACTCTGCCCTCAAATACGCAATCTGCTCGACAGTATCCACACAAAAAAATTCAAATTACAAAAAAATGAACCTGCTGTAAGATTAAAAGCTTTTTAGCAAACGAACACATGTAGAAAAGGGTTTCATTAAACCTCACCAGCACACACTGGGCAGCACTCCCCGGGCACGCTGAGGAAGTTGACGCACGGGGACAGACAGTGGACTTCAGAGCAGGTGGTCACGCCGTCCACGCACTGACACGACATGCAGGGGGTGGAGTCTGCAAACCAGCTGCTGCCCTCCGAGTGCTCCTCACCTCCATACACACATCCTGAGAGGGAAACCGCCGTCTGACGCCAGTTATGTCAACAAACGACAAAAACGTTCCGTTTACCTCGACAGCGAGGACAGCAGGACCCCGGATCGGTGACTTGATGCACACAGGGCAACTCGGGACACCCGGGAGATGCGCATCGCACCTCACCTGCCTGAGAGAGGCAGTCAGCTGAGCATTTGAGCGGACAGATCAGATTAAAGATTGGAGAGGAGACAGGAAATTGTAAACCTGGCAGGTGCAAACGGTGCAGCGGTCCAAACTTGCCGTCCATGACTGACCATCACTAAACCTCTGCCCGTTGTGCACACACTCTGAAACCAAACAGAGGAGTTAATGTGCTAAAAATATATATAAAATAACCAGTAATTGCTTAGTTTGAATGATTTTGACAAACTATGCTGTGTTATTCTGAAAATTGTAAAACCTATCAAACTTTTTAACTGTAAATGTTTAAATTTTGTTTTTTTAAACAGATTTTTAACTGTAAAAGTGTAAAATTTGTGTTTCTGAAAAAACAAATCAATCTTGGCTTAAAAAGATGAGCAAAAAGTGCTAAATAAGATTTTTGTAGAGAGTAAAAAAAATAAGAAAATGGCTGCATATAATCATATATTATAAAAAACTGGAAGTTTGAGGACAAAAAATGCTGCAAAGATTAAACCAGGGGGTCTGCAACCTTAGATCCTGAAAGATCCAATTGGGTCGGTTTTTTACTAACAAAAAACCAATGAGAGCCACCAAGTCTCACTTCAAAGTTTAGAAAAATACACTTTATTTATAATTTTGCGATCATTAAACCTTTTTTTTCAGTTTTAGATATTATTAATAAATTATAACAGCGTCCTATTTTTGTGCATTTAACCTTTTTTTATTATTTTGAAAGCATCACATACAAGTTTCTTTCAAAATAAAACACACCTTCTGTTTGAGTAGATTTAATCGAATCAATAATGCATTTGTCAAAGATAACATTTTCTAATATTATGACTTCGATACGCCCTTATACCTTTTTTTTTAAATTTAATAATAGAATATAAACATAGATGCAGAATAAAGTTCAAAAGTCTTCATTGAAAAAAATAGATACAAATATCCTAAATGAGTTAATTAAAACAAATAAATCAACACAACACACCATTTTTTTTTAACTAAAATATTTAACTTTTTCTTCAAAACCAAAGAGCCACAATGTAGGAATAAAAGAGTCGCATGTGTCTCTGGAGCTTCAGGTTGCAGACCCCTGATTAAACAAATCAAATGAAGTCGCAGATACATTTCTGGAAGCACCTGAGCATTCAGGACAGCACTGTCCCTGTCTTACGACGGGGTTAGCGCAGGCCGTTGGAGGACAAGCGAGAGGCACGCAGGAAATTGTGCCTCTGACACAAGTGCAGCGTCTGCAGAGGTCGTACGAGGGTGTGAACGTGTGAGCGTGAGCGTGAATGACCCCCTCGTAGAGGCAGGAGTCACAGTCGGGGCAGCAGCTGTCTGAGGGGACGGGGTGGAAGCACTGGACCGGACAAGGTCTCCTCTGACAGGTCACCACCTCGTTCTGATCACACAAAAGAAAGAGATGTATTATCATGAAGTGATTTTTCCAATTTACTAAGGAAAGTCAAACTAACCACGCAGGAACACGTGGAACAGGGATCAGAGGGTGAGGTGAAGGTGGAGCCTGATGGATGCTCTTCACCCTGATGCAGACACCTGCCTGTGCAGACAGGGCAGCACTCTCCAGGAGGAGTGACTGGATGCCTGCAGGCAACGCTTGGACAGGGCGCACGATCACACACCACATCGCCATTCTGCATGCACAAAAAACAGAGACAACTTCTCAAAACCTTTTTACTATTATACTGATAAAAAGGCAAAGTTTTTTTTTAACTCTTCTCCAGTTTTCCAAATAAAAAAGCAGATTTTAATATTTCTAAAGCACTACGTAAAAGTTTGAACTGAATTACAAAATACAAAATACAAAATTTGGTTTGAATCCAAATAATTAATGTTGTTTTTGATCAAAATGACTCGACTCTAAAGACCATAATGCCTGAAAATATCTAAACACTTTTTCAAGCTTTTAGTTGAAATTAAGCTTTTAGTTGAAATTTAGAAATACTTTTATTTGATTAATTAAACAATTTGGTCTCTTTATACTTTCTCTTTCATGTTTTAACCGTAGTTGGACAATTTTGTGATAAACTACCAGTGTGAATCAGTGATAGCTGCTTGTGGCGATCCGGAACGCGATATCCCAAAAGGTCAACAAACCTTTCTATTAAAGTCTATTTATTTATTTCATATTTTACATTTGGCTTTACTTTGTGTTATTTTCTCTTTTTAAATTTTGTTTTAACCCCAGTGTCTTCCTTAAGAGGATCCTCCACACAGTGACCAACCATTCTTATGGAACAGGGTCAGGGCCGGCCCTGGGCATAGGCGACTTAGGCAGTTGCCTAGGGCGTTTTATGTTACGGCCTTTTATTGTTAAGAAAGTTTATCTCAATACAATGTTACAAAATAAAGTAGTTCTGATGAAAACTATGAATTTTGCCATTCTTGTTTTCATAATTAATGTAGAACTGCTAAATTCCACAAAGCACACGTTTTTTTCCTACAAAAAAGGCCACATATTAATTTGCGATTAATTGCGAGTTAACTCTGGAAATGCGATTAATCACGATTAAAAATTTTAATCGCCTGACAGCTCTAGTTTAATTTAATACAACTGTAAAATAAATTTACAGAGAGAAAAAAACTGTGATTGAGAAAATGTTTTACCTTGTATTGTTACATAGAAACAACTG
>NC_050517.1:21016292-21050304 GCF_002922805.2 Oryzias melastigma
GCCAGGCACAGCACCCCCCACCCCCCACAAGGAGGGTGGAGCCAAGAAGGAGCCAGGAGCCAATTAAAAATTTTAATCGCCTGACAGCTCTAGTTTAATTTAATACAACTGTAAAATAAATTTACAGAGAGAAAAAAAACTGTGATTGAGAAAATGTTTTACCTTGTATTGTTACATAGAAACAACTGTTAACAGTCCTTGAAAAGTATATAAATACAATAACTCTCCACCTTTGGATCCAGTAAACAGAAACTCCACTTTAAAACAAAAATCAGACAGAAATGTTTGGAAAGCACCAATTTGTGATGAACTATTGAAAGCAATTACATCTGGATTGAATTCTTCTGTAAATAACAAGTGATTAAAGACATCTTTAAAACTAATATTAATCAGCTGAAGATGTTGGTCGTATCTGGAAAAGGATTGTGTGTAATCATACCAGGCAGGAGCAGAGTTCACAGCGGTTGTCTGGGTGCTGGAAGCGCTCTCCGTTGAAGCAGTCGCGGCCGTCAAAGTTACACCCGCTACACTCTCCACACTGGCAGCCGTCCAGAGAGGGATGTGGACATGACACAGTCGGGCATCTTCTCTGCACACATGAAACCTCCCCCCTCTACGACACACAAAAATACAGTTAATATAGCTTGTTGGAGTGCTATCATGGATGTTCTTCCACTCACGGAGCATGTGCAGTCCTGGCAGCCCCCCTCCCCTCCTGAAATGACCTGTCCATCAGCGTAATTTGTGTCTTGAAAATTACAACCTGCATGTAAAATAAATAAAGACACAAAAAGCATCAGTTTGTGTTGGTTTGGGTCATTTTCATCATTTGTAATGCTTGAGGTGCATAAACTGTATACTGACGTCTGCACATTAACATAATGAACATCTTTTAAAAAACCTGCAGCATGGTTTACTCTCGACCAAATTTAATTTGAAATTTTGTAATCTGGTTACCGTCACAGACTTGGCATCCACACCCGTCGACCACCGGATGTGAGCATTGCGGATTTAGACACGGCCTCTTCGTGCACCTCACTGAGCCGCTCTGAAGGACAAACATGCATGTTAAAAATAAAAGCGTAAAGCGTGAAACAGACAAAGTGTTAATACCTGACAAATGCATTCAGCACAGGGGTTTCCTGGATCTGGAATGGACTGTCCACTGACAAGTACGGCGCCGTTATAAAAGCAGCCTGAAGAGTGAGAACTGGTGTGGTCATTTTGTCATCAAAAGATTCAAATGCATTTTGATAAAACATACGTTGGCATTCTCCGCAGCATTGCCCCGGTGGTTTGTATGGGTGGGTGCAGTCAGAGTTGCAGCGCAATCTACTGCAGACGACGTTTCCTCCATAGCAGTAACACACACCACAGGGGTCATTGTCATTATTGAACTCTGTGCCATCGAGATATTCTCTGCCCTGAAAAGTGCAGCCTACAAGAAGACAGTTAGGGAGCTCACTCTGTGAACTTTGATTTTCCAAACTCCAAACATTTTTGCATTAGAGTCTCTTACCCTCACAGGACATGCAGCATTCTCCCTGAACGGGGTTTTGACAGTTGAGGGGTGGACAGCGTTTCCTCTCACACTGGACAGAGCCCTCCCGACAAACACACAAAGAACACGGGTCTGCGAAGTCCTCCCACGTCTCCCCGTTTGTTCTCTCTCGCCCATCATGGAAACAGCCTGCACACGAGATTAAAAGATTTCAAACAAAGCAATAAAACCAACAAATTAAGAGGGATTTTTTGTAAAGGTGTACCTTCACAGGTCCGGCAGCACTCTTGTGTGATAGGGTGGGTGCATGGGGCAGAGGGGCAGGGCTTACGCTGACACTGAACTGTCCCGTTGTTGCACCCACAGGACCTGCAGTTGTCATTTGGGTGAGAGAATCGCTCCATGTGTCTGAAGAATCTTTGTTCAAACTCACAGTCCGCTGGGGGTTCTGAGGAATCAAAAAAAAAAAAATCTAATTTTTATTTGTACTGCACAACAGAATGATATGAGCTGCAAATGTGAGAAAAGTCAAATTATTCTGATTTAAGTATAATCTAAACCAAAAGCATTAAGTATCTCAATAACTTTTTCTTACATAACTTCACTTTTATTGGTTACACAACCCTGATTGGCCACAACAAATATAAATGCAGATTGTAAAATAAAAGAAATAAGTATCATTCTTTGATAATAAAATACTAAATTGGAGTAGTAGCACTGAAATTAAATTTCTGAATCAGAAAAGTCAGGTCCAAGTTGTATCCAAAAAAGCCAAACTTCACTGGTATGTTGTGTTGCTGCTAGACTGTCACTCAAATTGCTCTGTTGGACTTCAGATCACCTGAATTTGTGTCTGTGTCACTGACTTAACATTAAAAATGGACGCCTTTGCCGCGCGGATCATGTTCAGTGTGAATGCAGCATTATGTTGTGGTTGATTTTGTGGCATGCAGTGTGTTTTTTTTTTTTTTATAACTTTTGTTATTATTTTTTTGTTGTTTTTCAAGTATTTTTTCTAACTTCCATAATTTTTTTGTTTTTCAAGATAATTGTTTAATTTTTTTAAATTTTTTTATTTTTGTTTGTTTTTTGCTCTAATTTTTTTCTGTTTTTCTCTCAGATTTTCCAGGACTACGACAGTTATAATCGAATGGAAAATATGAGGGACTACTATGGAGTTTGTTTTAACTATGCCGAGTATTTGTGATGCTTTTTGGATTATTTATAATTAGTTACTGAGAAATTTCTGTTTGTCTGAGGCATTTTCATGTACTTCATTGAAGGTCCCTTCCTGCCTCTGCATATTCACACACATCAAGGTCGAGACAAATTTCAAATCTCAGAAAAGGCAGATCTAATCTATCAAAAAGCTCCAGCTGTAACTCATTTTCTGAATAACCACAATCAAAAATAAAAGGTTCATAGTTAGGTAACGAAGGAGTGGCTTCATAAGAAACATGTCAAGGTCCTGGAGTGGCCTAGCCAGTCTCCAGATCTCAACACCATTGAACATTTTTGGAGGGAGTTGAAATAGTGCATTGCCCAGTAATAGCCCCAAAACATCACTGCTCTAGAGGAGATCTGCATGGAGGAATGGACCAAAATACCAGCAACAGTTTGTAAAAACCTTGTGAAGACTGCTGTCATTGCCAATATATAACAAACTATTAAGGTGAACTTTTGTTTTTAACCAAATACTTATTTTCCACAAGAATTTGCAAATAAATTCTTTAAAAATCAGACAATGGGATTTTCTGGATTTTTTTTTCTCATTTTGTCTCTCATAGTTGAGGTTAACTTATGATAAAATTTACAGACCTCTGTCATCTTTTTTAGTGGGAGAATTTGCATAATTGGTGGCGGACTAAATACTTTTTTGCACCACTGTATATAGGACGGGCACATTGTGTTTTTTTTTCTTTGTAAACACAAAAAAAAAAATTAGCATGAAGATCACCAGCTTTTTTATTGAATGTTAAACACTTCCATATAAAACAACCCTTTTTATGCCAATATTATTTTTCAGTCTTTACCAAATTCTTCATTATTGCGGTTTCTGTTCCGTACCTGGACACTGGGGGCAGCAGTCTCCAGGTATCAGATTCTGGTTGGAGCATGGCAGCGGTTGACACCTCCTCTTTAGACATTGGACGTTTCCATTCTTTAACAAACAAAACACATATATAAATGAAAGCTGGATCAACCACAGATTGCAGACAGAGCCGTATGAAGATGTTGATTCTTACTATGCAGCTGCACGTCCTGCACGCGTCAGTGGGATGAGGAAACTCATTTCCGTTCGGATACTCTTTCCCAGCATAGCTGCACCCTAACAGGTAGAAGAGCATTGAGTGTTTGTCAAATCTCTGCTTGTTAACTTTACTTGCCCTCCTGAAGGTGGCGCTGCCCTCTCTCACCATTACAGTTGTTTTGACAGCACGTCCCAGGCAGGGGAGCGTTGCAGCGAGGATGAGGGCACTGCGCTTGGTGGCAGTCAACCCTTCCACTGTCACATCTACACTCCTCACACACACTCACAGGATTTGGGAAAGCCTCTCCATCCACAAAGACGCGGTTTTCAAAAGAGCAGTCTGGCAAGGATAAAAAAAAAAAAAAAACACAGTAAGATATGACAAAGGGAAGTACAGCTTAGGATCAGGACCGCACATCAACCATCTGACGAGCTTGTCTTCTCTTTGTTGGAGTTTAAAGGCGGTTGTTAACACAATCGTTAGAAGCTATTCCTATTACCTCACAAGCGTATTTAGACTGAGCTAAACCAAACATCACTGTTAGACTTAGATCTAAACCCCAACCCCACCTCTTATCTGTTCTTTAATCTCATTCATGTCCCCGTCTCCTGTCATAGAGGTCATAGAGGCCCAAGACATGTTCATGTTCTTTGTTTTTCAGACTTCAATCTATGTTCTGGGCCCTCCCCAGAGTCTCTGCTCAGTGGGACATGACCAGAACACTTTACAGGGAGGCAACCATGAGGCCTCATTAGCTGCGTTTCCATTACACTTTTGCGCAAAACTTTATCGAAATTTCTAGAATTTCGATAAAACACTGTTTCGAAAAAACAGCGTTTCCATTAAACCATGATTATGCGAAAAACTCGAAGTAATTCCCGCGATAAGTCATTAAAAAAACATGACGACGGATATAAACACTATTTTCATGTGCAGTAGATTCATTCACATTTCTGCCACGGAGCTAGCTCTCATCCTTCCCATTCAGAGAAGACGTCTACGTCTGATCCAAACCTTGGAGCGGCAGGCTCCTTAAACGCGGGAACGACGTAGAGTGAAACAGTTTTGGGAAATCGTGGTTGAAGAATTCACCGAAGAGCTGTGGATTCAGCATTTTCACATGACACGCTCAACTTTTGATGAGCTGTGCGATGCTGTGGGACCTGTGTGTGGACGAGCAGCAACTCTACTCTGAGCTCTCTCTGGGTGATCGAGCTTCTCATTTTATCTTTAAGGAAGCACCCAGCCACCCTGTAGAGGAAGCTCATTTCCACTGCTTGTATCTGGGCCCTTGCTCCTCCTTGTTCTAGAACTCATGATTTGGCAATGTATCACAATATATTATTTGGCGATACATGTATCAGTCTAAAAGGCTGGCCAGATGACATTTGATTAATTATGTACGAGAGTCCTTCAGCGTCTTACTTTTGTTTTCCACCTAAACCCTCGACCACTAGTTGGCAGCACAGCACACTGAGCCTCTTTGAGCAGCTCTACACTCCGACCAAAACAACGAATCGTGAGATTCAGCTTGTGTTAAATGTTCTGTCAGCCTCGCAATTCTTGTTGTTATGAGACATATACTACTTTATTTTTACTTTGGGGTGGGTACTGGACCAAAACTCTGTCTGTGCCACGTCGCTGCCAGTATCTGTATACAGTTGCAGTGCTTAAGGTTGTGATCATTTAATAAAATGAATTTTACCATTTTATTTTAATGAAAGATGTATTAATTTTCAGGTAGTTTTTTTCAGTCATTTTCTTTAAAAAAAAAAGTGAAAAATTGCTCTGACTCAGTCTTGAAATATATTGTGATATTTATCGTATCGTGAGACATGTATCGGGTTATGTATCGCATCACCAGACTCTTGCCAATAAAAACCCCTACTCATAACTATAGGAAAGTGTTGGGACAAACAACAAATTGGACTGCATGAGAGTAGGCGCCGCACCAATCCACCTGTCTATCTTATGGTTCAATCATCCCTCTATAACTAACAAGCCTCCAAGATCCTTAAACTCCTCCATTTGGACCAGGAGCTCTCCACCCACCCAGACAGGTCACATTTCTCTTCTCTGGTCAGGAACAAAGGTCTCAGACATGGCAGAGCTGACACTTGGCCGTGAACTAGCCCAATACATACTGGAGGCCCTGGTCTGATGAAGCAAACAGAACAACATCATCTGCAAAAAGTAGAGATGAAATCCTGCAAACCTCAAACCAGACCCCTTCCTGCTCCTGGCTGCACCAAGAAATTCTGTCCAAAAATCAGTGATAAAGGGTAGATCTGCTAGAGTCCAACACAGACCAGGAGCAGATCCAGCTTATTGCCGGCTACACAAACCAAGCTCCTGCTCTAGTTTTAGTCTGGCTCCCTAGACCCCAAACTCACAGAATACCCTTCACAGAAGGATGGAGCGGAGCACCTACTTCAAATCCACAATATCCAAATGGACTGGACTCCTGTGAACCCTCCAGCACTTTATGGAAAAAGTAGAACTGATCCACTGTTCTAGAACCAGGATGGAAACCGCACTGACAATCAACCAAACTCTCCTCTCCAATACTTTGGAATAGATTTTTCCAGGTAAATTGAGGAGTGGGATTCCCCAGGAGTTCGAACAAACTCTCCAGTCTCCAGTCTACCAGTCCAGTGGTGTTGTCCCAGACTGGTATGCCATGCTACAAAGTGTTAGGACGTGTCAGCCAAGACTGTCTCACAGCGTCCAGTGACTTGATGTACTTGGTGTGGACTTCATCCACCCAAGGCACCGTGCCACAAAAGAGCTCTACAACTATCTCGGTCACTTTAGCACGAGTGATGGACAACTCAGCTGTTTTTTGTTTCAGTTAATTTATCCTCAGTCTATTGAAGTTTATAGCTTTCAGTTAGTTCTTCTTCCCTTCTTCCTCCACTCATAAAGCTGTCTACACCAAACTCCTTATCTTTGCTCTCTTCTCTTTTCATCTTTCAAATACGCAAACCCACGCTTTCTTCTCAACCATCATCCAGTCCTCCTGTTACTTATCCCTTCTTCTCATCTTTTATTCATTTAAGTCTGTATTCTCTCTTTATCTTTCCATTCTATTTTCCCTTTCCTCCAACTCTTCTATCTTCATCCTCTGTCTGCGTCTGCAGTCAAGACATGACATAGCAGTTCCACTCTCAATCTTTGACATTTCCATTGTCTGCAGGATACACAGACGGCCGGGTATTCTTGTTCATCGTTCTCAACTTCTACCTTTATGGTATGAATGACGTCTTGTCAGAGAAGCAAAAAGCAGCAGTTTCATCTACATGAACTGCTGTCTGAGCTCCACCTACGTGGACACTGAGGGCAGCACTCTCCAGGTGGTGTGTAGGGGTTGGAGCAGTTGGTGGACGGACAGGCTTGTCTTTCGCACTCAACGGTGCCATACTGGGGAGATATTACAGTCAGTGATGTCAGCAGGTGGGATCCTTCTCTTGCAGAGGGGTTGTGAACAGAGGCGCTCTCACCAGACACATGCAGATGTGACACGGCAGCTCAGGGGTGGTAAACCTCTGACCATTGTTGTAGATTCGATGGTTGTAAGTGCAGCTTTCACACACTTCACAGCAGGAGCCTAAAGAGAACAAAAAGTTGGTTCATCTGTGCTCATACAAATCTTTCACACGCTTACTGTCGTACCGGTAAGTTTGGTCGGATGCCGACAATGAATAGGAGGGCACTGCGTGTGAGCACACAAGACCTCTCCATTCACACAGGTGCAGGTAGAGCATGGACTGTCAGGGTTCCAGCTGGAGCCCTCTTCATATTCCACCCCGTCCAGTACACAAGCTGCAATCAGAACAGAACGTTTTAAGATGGATTTATTCTTGATGTCCACCTGTGTGCGTGTCTGTGTCGTACCTTTGCAGAACGGACAGCAGCGGCGTGGGTCTTTGATAGGATTGGCGCACTGAACTTCTTGGCATTTCTCCTCATGGCAAATTACATTCCCAGCCTAATTTAGAGACACACATATTGCCTCAGTTCCACTAAGCGGTCCCGATTAGGGGCAATTCAAGTTTCCATTGACTGTTGAACCATCAAAGCACGTGCGGGGTGTAGACAGATGACATAGCTCTGCATCATAACGGTGCAACTACAGCGGTTTTCCGTATTTGCAGATGCGCCGTGTTTCCGGCCCCTAACCCCAAGAATAAGAGGGGGAATACTGAATACAAAGACGTTAGTATCTTTTGAAAGCGAAGAAGAATATAGCCGAAGAGAGGACAAAACTTTCGGCTTTGATCTTGAGTCTGGAAAAGCGTTGGTGGGACGTAATACCTTTCCGTCAATAAATAGATTTTATCGTTTGACAACAGAAGCTCCGCTCTAACTGGTCTGTTCCATTTTTCTATGGACCTACAACCATAGCAAAATCCATTTTATAATGGAAACACTCATAATGCTACTCAGTGGAAACGAGACATATGTGTTTTGCAAAGCATAAGAAACTTTGGCAGAATTCATTCCCTATCCCTACAGCTCCTCCCTATCACTCCAATTGTAGGAGTATTTGGAGCATTAGTGTGTCCAAACTTGTTCTTTGAAGCTGGAGCTGCAGCTACTTAGAGCTGGGTGTCCCTTTGCCGATAGGGTCTCAAGCGCGACACAGAAAAGAAAAACATTTCTTCATGCGGGTTTTCTTTGAAGCTCAGAAGTTTACATTTAAATCTAAGTTTTAGTCTAACTTTTTAAAGATATAAAACCAATCTTGTTATGTATTTTCTGAGCGCTGGCAGCTACGCACCAACATAAATGACCGGCGACTATTGATGACATCATCAAGCGGTAGTAACGTCTGGGTTTAAAGACACTATTTTTCCATATTTCTCCGTTTGGAGGGCTAAAGGTAGGGGTAGGGAATGAATTCTGATTCAGCCGCTGTGTACCCTCTCATCACATCCTCAACAACACTTTGATTATAGGATATTATTATTGAAGTTAATATTTTAAATAATTTGTAAATCTTTAGAAATGTGCTCTTTAGGCCTCTTTTTGAGTGCATTGCACTTGCCTTACACCTGCACTGCAGACAGGGTCCACTCCCAACTGGAGCAAAAACTTGCCCATCAGCGTACACTCTCCGTTCATACTCACAATCTGTGGGAAAAAAATGAACCACAACTTTTTGCTAAATAGTTAAAAATTGTGAAAAGGAAAGATTGCATCAAAGCAGCATTTTTTCAGACCTTTGCATGTGGGACAGCACTCTCCACTCTGTTTAGCTGGGTTTTCACACCCTGGTGCCGGGCATGAGGCCCGCTCACACAACACTTCACCAGCCTAAACAAAGAGATGAGAGGCGATGACAGATATAAAACAATCAAAATAATTATCAAATTATCCTTAAAAGTTAAGTTAAAAAAAATTAGGATCATTGTAAAAAAAAGTTCCAATGCTTCTGCGTTGCTACCATAAAGGAGAGAATAAAAACAAAAGTTTTCACAAATGTTAATACAAAACATTCATGAAATAATATTAAACAAAGTGAAATAAGATATTTTACTAAAGCTAAAATAATAACATCTTTATAACGAGGTTATTAGTTTATAGAATTTGCTTCAACAGTAAACATAATCATCAAAAGTAAACTCTGTTCTTGAAAATTAAAAGCGTTGAAAACTGTAAATAAATAATGCTTGGCTTAAAATAGACATTCAGAAAAAGATTTGAGGCAATTTTCAAAATTTATTCTGATATAAAAATAGATACCTGGAAATACCTACATGCTAGGAAAACCAGAACCCCCCCCCCCCAAAAAAAAAAACTAAAGAGAGCACAATCTAACAGAATTAAAGAATATTCTGCAATAAATTGAGTAGGAAAAAGTGCAACTTTATATAAAAATAAATGGTGCCTAAAGTTTGAAAGAAGTTGCATTCACTAAACTAATCAAAAGATTTTACTAAACAAGATACTTTCTTAAATTTTAACAATGCAGAAAAATTGTTAATTCTGTTAATGTTTATATTTTTTAGAATGTGGAAGTTTATATGACTCAGTTAACTGCTCCTCCATCACTCACAGAGCACTGGCAGTGAAGACAACGATCCGTCCTGGATGAGAACGTCTGTCCGTCCGCAAAAACCTCCGACTCATATTCACACTGCTCACACCTACACATCACACAACATGAACTGTTAAGCTGGACAAAAGATTGTTTGGAAAAAAAATATTTTACACTTGAGATAAAAGGGAGGAAGCCAGAAAGTAAAACAGATGAGGTCATGCATGCTTGTTACCGGGGGCAACATTCTCCAGCACGATGAACAGGGTTGCGACAAAACACTTCAGGACATGAAATGTCAGAGCACACCACATTTCCATTCTAAAAAACAAAGATCAACAAATAATCTTATACTTAACGCTTATTTATACATTTAAAAAGCTAAAATTTGCAAAACGTGAAGGACATACATGACATATACAGTCCTGACAGCGATTTCCAGTTGGAACAACCGCCCCATTAGGGAAGTTGTACCCATTTACACCACAGTCTACAAAACAAAAACACACCATGTGTCTCCTCAATCCATTAAGATGTGCAGTAAAAACACACACAAAAAAAATAAAACTCCCACCATGACAAACTGGACAGCAGCTGTCGGGTGGAGGAGTAACAGGGTATTCACATGCAGTGTGGCATTTCTCTCTTTCGCAGTGAACTCTGCCTTCCTGTTGAACGAGGAGAACCGTCATGGGAGAAAAAAAAAATGTTCTCCATGCAGATTCAGTTTGATTCTAGATTTAACCCACCAAACAGGAGCAGACATCACACTGACTTTCTGCTGACCTCCACGTGGCTCCGTTATCATACCTGACACCAGCATGGGTGCAACCTGAGAATAAAAGCTTCAATTTTTGTTCCATCTTCATCAGAAAAACAATTTAACCTCTTGGCGCCAATTTATTTCTAAATATAAAACAAAATCACTTATATTTTTGCTTTAATCTAGATGCTAAATTAAGGTCTTTTTGAAGCTAAAGTGTGTTTGCATAAATAGGCGAATTTCTGCAGCCAAGAAAAAAAAAAAAAAATCCTACAATTATGGTCTTCTATATTCGTTTATAAGTTTCCACTCAAATCATAAAAATACATTCAATTTGCACAAAATTGTACATTTTTAAGTGTCTTCCATTATTTGATAGTATTTCTCCATGTGTCTGTTGAAGCAACTAGACGATTCTTCCAATCGCTTAATTGCTTTAAGAAAAAAAGTGAGATTTAATTAAATTAATGTGCAATCAAAATACTATTGAAAAGCAGACACGACAACCTATGGTTAATGGTTAAAAGGGTTTACAAATCTAATTAATCTACAAACCCTTAGTAGGTTTTTTGATGTGAACATCTCTTCAAAATAAAAGCACCTGAGGGAAAAGTCTCCATACTTTTAGTGCTTTAATGTTTTAAAGTGTTTTACTGTGTAATTAAAGTCAAAGGAAGCATTATACACCATTTTCATGTCATGTGTTTGTGTCGTCACCTCTGCATTGCTGGCAGCAGTCTCCAGGTCCAGTTTCTTTGGGTATACAGTCACCTCTGCATTGCTGGCAGCAGTCTCCAGGTCCAGTTTCTTTGGGTATACAGTCACCTCTGCATTGCTGGCAGCAGTCTCCAGGTCCAGTTTCTTTGGGTGTACAGTCACGAGGAGGGCAGGGCGGAGGACTGCAGACTCTGTTTCCACTCTAAAAGACGCAGGATGAAGAAAAGAGAAAGTGACAGTAAAAATATGTGTTTGTGCTTTGGTGAGGCTTGACATCAGATACTGACCTCACATGAACAGGTCTGACAGCCATCTAGAGTGTTGCAGGACACGTTATGAACTCTGCAGTCTGGCTCGCATCCTGAAAATGACACCAAATATTCAGTTTCTTAGTTTGTAGTTATTGATCTCAGAGTGTAAATATAGATAAACATTGGATTCAAGAGTAATCTGTCCATCTTCATAGATTAGATTTTCATCACTTGAAGCATCTCGATCTAGATTCTTTCATCTGATGACTCGGATGAAAGAATCTAGAAGCCTAGAAAACAGGCTTGATTCTGGTGCAAGCCTGTTTTATGGACTCTAGCGATTCCGGGCTAGGCACCAACACAGGGAGAACCACATATAGGCAAAAGCGTTAAACATCACTTTGGGAATCGAACCTTGATATCCTGTCTGCCAGTCCCGCACTTAACCAACTGAGCTATCTACCAAAAAAATGATAAAAACCACAAAAGAAGTGGATTTATTTAGTATTAAATATGTTTACTTTAGTAGAAATAGGTCAGACTGTTTTTTTTCCCTTTTAAATGTCCCTGACAGCTTTCTACTATTGAGTTGACTAAATTATTCTGAAGATAAGTCAAAAGTACAACTTTATGAAAGCCATTATTTCGTTTAGTGTGGATATTTCAGCTCAGAATGACTTTAATTGCAACTCTCCAAAGGACACAGATAATGTGTTTGTATGAGACAGAGAGAGATAATCACAGGCCGAGAAACTGACTAGTTAGGCTGCCCACTGTGCTGGCAGCCAAGAGCATTTCCTCTACCAAACCGAGCATGCATGACATCAAAGTGTGTGTGAGCGGGAATCTGAGAGGGCGCCGCAACGTGGTGCCGCTAACGTCTCCAGAACGCCATTATGAAATAAGAAAGAAAAAATATTGGGAAGTACATCACCATACAGTCAGATTATTTTCTTTTTTTAAAATGTAAAAGTTTTTATCTAGTTATTTAAACGGTTTAATACAATTATGTGGAAATTAAAAAAATGTAAAGGTATTTATCAAAAATTATTAAACAATAATGTATCATATATTTAAAAAAATGCTGAAGTAAAAGTTCCAACATAGGTAAAGAAAAAGGAAAATGATGAAAAAATGTCAGAAATATTAATATTTTTTAATTTACATTATATTTATCTGGATTGTACTGTACTAAAATGCCCCTTAAATGTATTCCACAAACAGTTTTAGCTGTTTTTTTATTATTTTACTCATCAACCAACAAAAAGTGTAAAATGATAATTACAGTTTTCCAACAGGGAATGATATGTTTATGCTTTAAAAAATGGTTTGTCTTTGAGAACCAAAGCAAAAAATATATGTGCAGTTCTAAAGCAAACATGTTTTGGAGAATAATCAGTTAAAATAACAAACTTTTACAAACCAGGTGAATTAATTTAAATGTTGCTTATTCTGTAAAAGAGTTTAAGATGTTTGACACATTTCCAAAGCAAATGATGCAATAAGCTGATTCACCTCCTGTCCTGGTGCGAGTCTCACACGTGACCTTTCCAGATGAGCACAAACATATGGTGTCGAGGTCAGTGTGCCAGCGCTGGCCCTCCTGCACTTCCTGGCCTTCCCACACACACCCCCGTCTCACACACTCGCATCCCTCCAGATATTTTACGCGCGTCTGCAATTTTAAATTCTGTCACAAAGAAATACGATTACTCAAAAATCCTTTTTTCATGATTTCTGAGGCCAAACATCTTATTCATTACCTGAGCTTTCAGCGTGTCCAAGCTTTGATACATCTCTTCCATCTTCTTCTCCAGCATGCTCAGCCAGTCATTTATCAGCTCCTCAGATGCAGATTTCGCCCCTTGAGGAGATCCTGGAGGCCCCAGAACGGCACCTCTCTGCCGCTGATCGCTCTGCACGTCCTTGGGATAATAGTGGGTTTGCTGCTGCAGCTGGTGGTTCGTTTGACGTTTACTGGACGGAGAATCGGGATGAAGCTTTTGACTGGTGTTAGTCTGAACAGTAGGACCATGGATGTCTGTGTTCTGAGAGGCAGGGAGGTCATCTGGAAGAGAAACAAAGCAGCTGGTGATTTTATTTCTAAATGGATGACAGCATAACTCGTCAGCTAACGTCCTGGAAAACAAAGAATGACGAACAACAAACTGTTAAGGGAGGGAATTTGTTTTGCCTGAGGGCCACAGCTTTAACCACTGTTTACTCATGATAGATCTGACTCTTTATGACTGTGACAGTGATCTTTGCAGCAGAATTTCACAAGAAAATACCTAATCAAGGATTTTAAGGGGAATTCTTTCTTATCTTTTACCTGTAATGTTGTCACAGCTCCATGGACGTCTTTCAAAAGCTTGCAGCGATAACTCAGCCGTCTTCACATAACCCTGAGAACAGAAATAAGACATGCCCAACATAATGGATGCAGAACAAGTGGGATATTTGGGCAGCTTTTTTTAAAGCTTGCATTATGAGTCTTAAATTTGTGCTGCAAAATTTTTAATTTATCCTTTTGAAGACCCACTCTGATTAAAATAGTGTTTTTGGTGTTATTGTGGAAATTCAGAAGGGAATTTCTGATGAACTGCTGCTGCTCTACAGAATCTACATCCTAAAAAATAAAAATAAAAAATGTCTAAAAACAGCATAATCATAATTGAAAGACCACTAGGAACACTTAAAATGGCTCAAAAGATGACTTTACAGACATTAGGGGTTAAAAACCGCCAAAAAAATGCTCTAATATACAAATATAAGCCTTTTCTCGATAAACTTACATTGAATTTATTGTCCTTTTTCCCTGGAGTGCTGCCAAGAGCGATGATAACATCTTGAGGGATTTCCAACTTAATCCGGCTTTCATTTCTGAAGGATAAAACAGCCGCCTCCTGACAGTCTACGAAAAACACCACCTTATCGGGCTCCAGGCTCACAGCGAGGTGCACCCATTCGCCCCGGGAGAGCGGATTCGTGGCGGGATAGAGAACGCTGACCGGAGGTGTTCCGTTAGCCTGGTAGTTTATACGCAGGGTGTTACTGACGGTGGAGGAGAGGATTTGGAGGATGGGCGAGGATGCGGAGGAGAGGGACAAAATTGTGGCGTTGGATCCGGATGCTTGTCGCCCCACAAAATGTACCCCCATGTTACCCTGAAAAGCGGAATGCAGGAAGTGGGAGTATTCTTGCGGGAGCGTCAGATAAGGGGCTCTGGAGCGGATTTTGTACATCACACTGTTGGGACTCTGCAGTCTGGACACACCACTTCTGTGCTGGGACATATTTAGGGCGGCCAGGAGGTCAGTCACTAAAGAAAGAAATGCAAAAAAGGTGGATTACTGCTGAGAAACAAAACCAAACTAGAACTCTAGAAAATGGCTTTTTCAAACAGGCATGATGATGGAGTGATTACTTTGCCCCATCTTGCAGTGAGAAGTTCAAGACACCTAACGACGTGATCATAATCTGAAGTGGGGCAAGAACTGACAGAGTCAAATTGGGTCACAAGTCAGCCGAAAATCTAAAGCGAAACATCAAAATCTACATCAAAAAAGAATGTAAAGATCTAATCAAAATTCAGAACACACGCCAACTAAAATACAGCCAGTCAGTCCAAAGAGATCTGTGTGTAAACAAAAGGCAACAACCCCTATGGACCGAAGAGATGGTTTTAGGGGGAGAAAAATGAGCCTCTTTACCTCCAAAGTGATGTGACAGACTGATAAAGACGTCAAATCTGTCCTACATCTCACGTCCGGGAATGAATGAATACTTTCAAGTTTGATCTAACAGTTTCATCTTTGAAGAATTAAGACTACTCTACTTATTAGTTGCTGCTGTTAAAGGATATTTTGGTGTTGTTCATATATATGTTAGGGTTGCCACAATTCTCCATCAAAAAAAAAATCATGAATTGTTGCATCCAAACTGCATACTAGAATGTTCATATTTAAAGTGTAAAAAAATGTTTAAAAATGATTATTTTCATTTTTTATGTAGATTTATGACAAACAAATCATAAATTAAACTACAAAAATACCTACCTTGATCGAAAAATTGAAGTTTGCACCAAACTGTTGCATCTTCAATATACACTAACTAGCTACTTTATGAGTTACACCTGTCCAACTGCTCTTCAATAAAACAATCCAATTAGCCAATCACATGGCAGAATCACAATGCCTTTAAGGCAGAAGTCAGGGAAAAATAAAAAAGTTTCTACATGTTAAAAAGTAACTGTAAAGCAAGAAGTGAGAAAGTATTAACGGGGAAAAAAGTAAAGTAACTAACAAAGTTAGTTGAAGGACTGTATGTATACAACATTTTGACATTTTTGTGTACTTTTGTACAGAAAATCAATGGCTGTCAATGAGCACTTAATCAATTAGCTCAGATTTCCTTTTGGGTTGTTAGATTTACATTTGATGGACCAAAAACAGTCAAATTAACTGTAATTTTATTGAATCACTGCTGTCATTGTACATACTACTACTACTACTTTCGCTGCACTGATATGACCATGTGGCAGGGTGTCTTTTATTTTGAAAGGAACTCACGTGAACTGTCAAAAGTTTTTTTTTTTAAATATCTGTTTTCTTTAAAGTTTATGCTTTATTCGTGCAAAAGAAACAACAGTTCATTTGTCATAGTAGTAATAATAGCATAAATATAAATCAATGTCTTATTCAGACTATCATGGAGTGGACCAAACTCTCTAAAGAATCTCTCCAGTTGTTGAATCTAAGCCAGTAAGAATGAAGGCAGTTCTAAATGGGGGTCCATGTAAAGTAAAACTTCATGATGCACTAAAAAAATGTTGACATAATTTAAATAAATGCATATTATGATGTTCTTACCAAAAGACAAAATGAAAAAATAACTTTTTCTATGACCTATCTGTATTAAAACCTTTTTAAAATATAGTTTTGTGCTATTTTTATGTATAATTGGCCCTTAAGTTTATATATCAAATTTTCATTTGCACAAAGATCTGGTTAAGGTTTTTGTCTTTCTGCATTTTTTTTCAAACTGACAAACAGTTTCACTTTAGAAAAAGTTAATCTGCTGTAATCAGATCTGCGCTTCTTATACATTTCTATGTCATCTGCAAACATGAACACTGGAGGAATCTCACCGTTGTTAGACGCAGAGAGTCCGCGCAGACCCATCGCAGAAATCCAGAGAAAAGACACCTCCAGCAGCACGACTATCCTCACTTTCCCGCCCTCCATTCTACAATGACAAATGCGGCCAAACTCTGCAGAAAGGAGTGGAGTTCACAGTCTTCTTCAGGGGATCTGATGCCATGGACTTCTTCCAGACTTCCCTTCTCCTCTCCGGAGCGCTCACATGGGAAACATAAAACATCTGGATGCAGGCAGGGCGTCACTCCAGTCTGCAGTCACCCCCGGGGGCCTGAGCCTCTCCACTCGGGAATGAGCTCCACATCCACGGCCCTTGTTTGCACATCCGCCCGTTTGCAAGAGGAGACGAGAAGGGAGAGATATGCAAAACAAACAAAAAAAAAGTTCAGGATCAGAGCTTCTGTCACTGAACCCCCCTCCCCTCCAGAAAAACAGGACCTTCTCTGCTCTGTTTTTCCCAAAGAATTCCCATCTTGGTAATCAGAGAAAACCTGGTCTGGAACTGGAGGGGAGCCATGATGACAGAACAAAAAGCTCTGTTTTAGTGCATGTGTGGACAAACTGGAAACATTAATTGTGAGTGGGGGGGGATGTGGGTTTTTTATGGAAACTTTTTCCCAGTGTACATCCAACTGTGCACACTTCATCTCCTCTCTGCCATTGTTCTCCTTATCTCTTTCTGCCGTGTTTATTGATGTGTGGTCTCACAGCAGATTGCTTTAACATGAACTTCTTCTGTGTTGTCTCCATCAAATCTTAAGAACATCATCTGGAGGTTTGTGAATGGAAAGGATTACAGGGGAGGTCGGGGTTGACTTTCTGTGCACATCTGCTGCAGCGCTGGTTTAGATCAGGGTTCTGTGGGCCAATAAATCTTCCGTCACCCTTTAGAAATATAAGACACTGACTTGTATTTATGGTATTGTTACTATTATAATAAATACAATTTATTTTTTGACAGAAATTAAGCATAAACAGAGAAAAAATAGGAATATGAAATAGTTTTTGACATAGATTCACATGATGTCCCGTCAAAATAAAAGACATCCTGGGCCCAATATGATTCAATTCACAAGAGTCTGAATTGATTTGATTCTGATTTTTTTATTCTTTTGATCCTCAGTTTGAGTTTACACATTTAGACACATTTGTTTAGAAATATATTAATAATCTCCTAAATTTTTTTGAATATATTTATGTTAATCAGATACAGTTCACATACTGTAAAATGTATGAGTGAAATAATGAGACTCACGTCCTATGGGAAACTCTATTAAACTTTAGTATTAAGCTAGCTTTAGCCTTATGTGCTAAATTAATCCATATTTTTATTATTGGTTATTGATTTAATAAGCTTAAACAGATACAAATCGATTAATTGATTTTTATCAACACAGCCCTAATCCTTTTAATGGAACTAGTGTCTAGTGTGATGTCAACCGTAATTTAAAATTAAAAAAAAGTTTATTTTATTGTTTGTGACACATCTCCATCAGAACTTAAAAATCTAACAAACTCAACTGAAACTAGAAAAGTTGCATTACTTGCGATATTGCCAGTGTGAATCTCTTTTGCTGAATGTGGTCCCTGAAAATACTGATGAAATTGACTTTAATTGCTTAATAATGTGCTGAATGTTTTGACGCCAATATTGCAAAGGTTTTAAAAGTGCGCAAAGAATTAAAAAAAAATAAAAATCTGGAAACAAATTGCAAAAACTGCGAAAAAATGTAAGCATAAAAGGTGTGAATTCCAAAAGTAGAACCATGAATGTCCAGAACATGCTGAAAGTTTAGATACAAAAGTTGTATAATTTGCAGAAAGTCACAAAAAATTTGAAGGATTTCTTGAAAAATCACAAAAATTGCGTAAAATTGCAAAAAAAAGTAATAATAAATCAATACCAAAAGTACATGCATGACATGTCCTGAATGCTTCTCACTTAAGAATTAGAGCTAATTAAGTGACCCTTACCATATTTTTGTGAATGAGTTAAAAAAAGAAAGTTTATGTTAGTTTACCTTTTCTTTTATTTCTTTTAACTTTAGATACTATGTTTTGATCAGTAGAAAACAAGCCCAAATGGTTGCAGACCCCTGCTTCAGGTACATAAATATGGTCTTTAATGATCCCTGAGGAAATTCAAAAGTAGACATCTGCAAACAATCATAAAACACATTCACACACATCAAAACAATAAATGGATTGAAAAATCAATGGATTAAATGAATTAAAAGCAATTGCTTCTCAGCCAGAGCACTACTTTACTTGTTAGTATTTATTTTAAAGTTACTTTTTAAAGATAAACCCTTTTTATCTTTATTTATCTTTAAACAGAGAGCCACATGTGGCTCCAGAACTGCAGGTTGTAGACAAAACTCATTAGAAGGGCTCTTCAGTTTGGCTCCTCGGTTGTCTTTTCCAAAATAATGATAAGTGATTACATGGAAAAAGATTGCAAGCTTTTTTTTTCTTTTTTCTTTTACAAAGTCAGGTCATGAACTTCATGGAATGACAATGAATAAAATAAGCCTTTAACAAAATAAAATTTTACAAACAGTAACACAAGTAAACAAAGGTGATAATTATTTGAAGGGAGGAAAAAAGAAAAAAAAGGTGTAATGTCTGGGAGTTTTTCTAGTTACCTCTGCTGACATCTAGTGGTCAAGTTGTGTCACAGCAGCAGAGTGTTTCCTCCTGTTTTCCTCACAGTTTCCTATCTGTGAGCTTAAAGAGGAACAGAAATATGTGAAGAAATCCTAACTGTAATCCTAAAATACTAACAATTTTCCCCTTCGTATCCCAAAGACAAACTTGAGAAAAAAAACCTAACCAAAACATCTCAGAGAAGCCGGAAAAGAGACTTATCATCGGAGGCCCAAAGAAATATGCAGAGATTTCTTTGCTTTGGGTCTGTATGTGTTTGCATGCCTGAGCGTGCTGTGACAAGTAAAGGGATGTGGGTTAATCTTCACAAGATAAGCGGCCGACAATTGATAGCTAATCCCTTGTCAAGCCCCATTAGTTGGCAACACATTGGTAATTGAACAAATCCAACTGGCTCAAGCTGTGCGGTCAGCGCCCAGACTCACGCTCTCATATCAAGTTGCTTAAATAATCCATAGATTTTGATGAAATTTATTTTCCTAAAACACTATTTCTTGCAAGGAGGGTGGGAAGCGTTCACGCGTCAATCTCCTTAGAAAGATTAGGTGATCGAATCAAAGCAAATCCCTTAAATTCACCTGTGACACGGCCTTTGACCACTTTTTGCCATCTGCGATCTGTCTCGACCAGGTAAGCCCCGCCTTCAGGATTTAGCCTCTGAGCTCATTTCAGGGGAGACAATTTAAGCTGTTGTTTAATGTCTATGGGAGGGGGCAGGGTTTGAGTGTTTGTGGTGCTGTCACCTTTACTTTGATGTTTTTTTTAATGTTATGTAGCTCTACGTCTTCCCAGCCTTTTGAGAGTCAAAGATGCATCCATCACAAGGCAGGATTATATGGATGCTGACAGAAAAGCTGCAGACATTTTGACAACAGCAGGTCAGTGAAACAGGACGTGTAAACTGTGGGCCAGCCGCTAAGCAAATCTGAGCATGTAACTACATGTGTGCGTAACTCATGTTTGCTGTCGTCGTCTGGTGATCTCAGATCTGCAAATATCTCAGTTTGACAAGAAATTCTTTGTCTATTTTTAATTTAACAAACATTTGTCTAATTAAGTTACCCTAAAATGGTTATTTTGTATTTCTCAGGGGCTACAAAATGCTTTTTGGGTTATTCAGACACAATTAATCCCTAGAAAATGTTAATTACACTTTTGAGAAAAGCATCAATATTTGTTTTTACTGTGACTATCAGAGAAAGGTTGAAAAATGTGAGGAAAGGCATGTTTTTCCTGGTAATAGTGTCTCAGACTCTGCAAAGCTGGGAACAAACCCTCTTAGATGGGATTTGAAGGAATTACCGGACATTACGTGTGTGTGTATCTGTGATTCCTGAGAGAGAAAGAGAGCATCAATTCAGAAAGTAAAAGGCATAAATGGCGTTTTATGATTTTTTCTTCTCCCCCATCTCAGGGTAAAAGCATCTCTTGTGCCCTGAGGAACTCCCGGAATGGCCCTCCTTCTCCCAACATCCTGGACTCTCTTCTCTTCACTGCTGGTGCTTTTATCTCTGCACACAGCTGCAGGTAAACAGGTGTAAAAGTCTTTTTTTAAAGTTTCCACCTCCTAATAAAAAGTATTCTGTGTGCTTGTCAGGTATGTCAGGCTGGGCTGGATGTTTGGATGGTGAGGATGTGTTTGCTGAAATCAAGGAAAACAGCCTCTCCGGGGACATTGTCTCCGAGCTGGCGGTTGACACCACAGCAGAGGGAGTTCAGTGGAGTTTGGTCGGAAAGGACGCTGACTGGTTCTTCCTGGATGGGAAAAACATCCGTCTGAATGTATCGGAGGACAAAATCTTGGACCGAGAGGTGAGCGCTCAGGATGGCAAGAAATGTGGGTCAAGAATCACTGTTTTGAAGATGGAGGACACATTTAAAGAAAAGTCATCTCAAAATTGCCAAAAAGGAAATTATAAAAAAGAATCTTTATCTGAGTTTGGAAAAAAAGCAATTAGACACTAAATGTTGTCTTCAGACCTCACACAGAGCCTTGAAGTCAAATGAATTTCTTCTCTGCGGTTTTGAGATTGTTTACTTCTATCTGTCTGTCAGGAAAATAAATAAGTTTACATTTTACAAAAGATATTTCTATATTTTAAAATGGCATCTTAATTATGATAATTATTGTTTTTTTTTAAGCTTATTTGTTGGTTTTTTTCTTATCTATCTGCTGTTTTAATAGAGTAAAGTAATTTCCACTTTGTGGAATCTATAAAGTTTTATTTTATATTATATAATTTATTTTACTTTATTTTTTTTAATTTGACCCAACACTGCATGATAAAATTAAGATCAAAAGTTCAGTCCCTTTGCAAAACTGATAAAGAATTGTGGCAAATTTGATAAAAAATATCAACTTTGAGTTACAAAAATCAAAATAAAGGACATTTGCTCCATGAATGATGCTTTAAAATTTCCACTACTATTTTTAAAGTTGATTTAAAAAGAAGGATTTTTATGTTTAACTCCTGAGGCGTCGCCGGTGACTCAAAATCTTTAACATAGTGTAACTTTTCAACCGTTCAATCAATCAATCGCGAAAATTTTTTCCTTCAGAATCTGCTGGAATTTTTTATTTATTTATTTATATATTTTCGTATTTAATTTTTTTTTAATTAATTTTTTATTGTATTTATTTATTTATTTTTTGTTTAAAAAAAAATAACAATAATCTGCTGGAATTTTTATTTATTTATTTATTTTCGTATTTAAATTTTTTTTAATTAATTTTTTATTATTATTTTTTTATTTATTTTGTTTAAAAAAAAAACAACAATAATTTGCTGGAATTACACTGTTCGATTTGAAAAGTTAATCAACGAACATAAACACTGGAGCTCGGGTGTTAAAGGGTTAAGGCTAAAAGAATGAGATTGAAAACTTCTCCCAGTTAAAATGACTTTATTATAGCATATATTGATATTTTTATGTGTTAAAATAGCCCCTTTAAACTATTATGTGCTTTCTGTTTAGCGTTTCGTCTAATTTGTCATATATTTTCTACTAAAATACTATGTGGTTCACATAATTACAAATCTCTAGTGTTTTTAAAAGCTGAACTTAAAATCAGTTTTCTGTGAAGAACATTTTAAGGAGCTGCATCTCTCTTTTCTCTTTCAGTCCCTTGGTCCCATTCTAACAGTAGAGTTACTGTGTAATCAGGAGAACGTACTTCAGGTACATAAACTATTAAATGATTTTATCTATATCTTTCAGCAGGAGTCTGAATTTTTTGTTTTTGTGTGTTTTTTTGCAGAGTATGAACAGGGTCATCGTAAAGATTCTTAACGAAAACGATAATTTGCCTGTGTTTGAAATTAAAGAGAAAATTATGTTTATCAGTGAGGTATGTCACACTAGTACACACTTAGTAATTGTTTTGATGATGCTCATTAAAGTCTAAACTTCTTTCTTGTCTTCCAGCTGACTAAAGTGAACAGTGTGGTTTTTACCATCAGAGCTACAGATGCAGATAATGACAAGATCATCTATATGATAGACCGAACCTCCGTGAGATTTATGAGCTTTTTTTAAACTTTTTGAATAAATTGATCCAAATTTAAATTCTTTTTGCTTTGGTGTCCAATTGCAGCCTGACGCAGAGTACTTTAAGATTGACCTTCCCAACAGTGGAGAGGTGATCCTGTCCAAACCTTTGGATTTTGAAACCAAACCTCTTCTCACCGTCACTGTTTTTGCTTCGGTACCTTGGAGTCACCTGGTTTTTCTATCATTATAAAAAAAATCACATTTCTTCCCTTTGATGAGCTTCATGTCCTTTTACTCAGGAAATGAACACAGCTGAGCACCACAACACCAGCATCAGCATCACCATCCACGTCCTGGACGGGGACGATCAGTACCCGCAGTTTGAGCCCTGCATGCTGCTTTTCCAGGACGAGAAAAGTCAAATCTGCACCAGCCCGGTGTACACCGTCAATGTGACGGAGGGGGAAGAGGTCAGTCGGCCCTCTTTTCTTTGTTGTGTCTGTCATACGATATGTGAGGGTGTTGAATGTCTGTCCTGCTGCAGGACATTGAGTTGGATTTTTTCCCCGGTCCCATTCATGCCGTGGATGGAGACAGAGGGCTCAGCTCCCCGATCAGTTACGCCATTCTTCCAGGTACTACACTCTCCAACACGAGTTAATCTGGAGCTAAGACATGCTGAGCTCGCTTGTGAACACCTGTAACCGTGCCTCTGCTAATGACAGGAGATGACGAAGCTCATTTTAAGATGGATCGAAAGACAGGCGTGATAAGATTGACTCAGGGGGTGACGGACAGGCTTATAACTCCTGTGCTGCGACTCCAGGTCATGGTAGGACTCAAATACTCCGCTTTCCTTTTTAGATTTTCTTTTGCCTCAATCACAGTCCTCTTGTTGGTCTGTCTTGCATCCAGGCATTCCAGGAAGACGACCCCATGAAGTATTCTGTTGCAACCGTGTTGGTCCGAATCCTAGCAGAGAATCAGTTCTATCCAGAGTTCGACAGGCCTGAATACAGAGGTTTCGTGATCGCAGGAAAGAGCCCCGTTTCTCTGGTCAACACCTACGGCAGCAAAGCTCTGATGCTGCACGTCCGAGACCAAGACTTTAGACAGGCAGGCCTCCACACCTATGATGCTACAGTTATAGATCTGTTTCTTTCACTAACCACCTGTTTTTTCTCCACATATTGGCAGGGGTTTAATCCCATGATCTACTTCTCCTTTAGTCCTACATCTAATTACACAGATATCTATCAAGTGACACAGGGGGGGCTCCTAATTGCACAAACTTGCCATCTTAAACCGAAGCAGAAACACGTTCTAGAGGTAAGCCTTAAAAAGATCATAAGGAGCTTGCATGTTTTACTCCTTCAAATGAGTGTAAAGATTGACTTTCTCTGCTTGAATTGAAACAAATACACTCCTAATTAAAGAAAGTGTTGCATTAATTTTTAATCAAACCCCTTGGTAAAGTTTTAGCTACACAAGCTTGCTGTTTTTAATCAAACGTGCAAATATTTCTAAATGTTGCCAGATTATGGCCGTGGATCAGGAGTCGGGTGATGCCACTTTTGCGACTGTTGTGGTGGAAGTGTTACCTGAAGGACAGACAAGTAAGGTGCACACGACCTACCGCAAATTTGAACCACCTGGGCCCTTAAAGGGTAACCGAACCATAAATCAAATTTTTTTGGCTCTTGACCTCTATAAATGGGGCTTTAAAAGTGCTGGTCATTGCCAAATTTTTGACAAATTAAAAAAAAAAACGTGTTTAATTCTTAAAAATATAGTCAAACCCGCTTGTGTGCTGCCCCTACAGGTTGAATCGAGGCATTACAGTTGAATTTTGTGATTGGTCAAACCATTTAAGTTTCAAAAGTCATGATCTGCATCTCCAATAATGATAATAGTCCAGCCCCCAAGCCCTGCCCCTCTGACTGGATTTTCACATTTCGGCTGTGGGTGGAGTCAGCCTCCAACTCCCCTGTTTGGTTACCCTTTAAAGACTCACTTCAATGAACATTGTTTTTTGTGTGTTTTAACATGTTCTTATTGCAGTTTTCTCATAATACAGGACATTTGTGAAATACTTTATGGCTGAAACTGCTTTTCTGAGTATTTCTTCATTCAAATTCCACTGGATGAGGAGCAGATAAAAATACGTAGTCTAAAATAGCTGAGGTTTGTGACGCACCTGAAGTATCCACTTGCAGACAAATAGATCCATGAACGTCTTCCCTTTCCTGGTCTGAGCTGATATTAGCTACAACAATCCATCAGATAGCTCCGATATTGCTCACTGTTTTATCTTTTTTTGCTATGCTGGTGTTGGGCTTGTCAGGTGCTATAAGCTAGCATGAGAGTATAAACAAAGGAATGCTGGGAAATTAGCAGAGGCTAACTTTTAACAGTTCTGTCTACAACTTAGAAATTATGTCTTAAAAAATGAAACAGGCTTTTTGATTTTTACTAAAAACTATGTAATGATTCATAATTAAAAGACCACTAGGAATAATTTTACTATTAAAAAAATATATAGAGTGGGAGGTCAAATGAGCTTTTTCTGTGTCTGTCCACAGTCCCTCATCATCCACTTGGAGATGACCGACTGACAGGCTGCACCGTAGGCAAAGCCTTGTTTCTGAGCATGCTGTTCCTGAGCGCGCTCGGATGTGTCCTGTTGATGCTCATGTGGCTGAAGAAAAAGCATAGGGCGATGAAGGGCCCGCTGGAGAGAGGCTGCGTGGCTCAGTGCAAACACCCCAACGTGGTAAGATCATCTGTGACTCAAATCTACAGCCAGGTGACAAAAAAAATTAACAATACATTGACTCAAATACAGATACTTCTATAGCACTTTACTACCTTCTTAGAAGGCCTAATGCGCCTTACAGTCACAGTCCCATTCCACTGCTGAACACTGGCGCCACCCTATAACCAGGTGCAATGTGGGGTTGTGTCTTGCCCAAGGACACTTTGACACAAAGGGAGGCGAGGCAGGAACCAAACCTGCAATCTTCTGATCTGAGGTCAAATGTTCTACCTCTTCACCTTGTCTGCCCCCTATAAAAAAAACTGTTTCCTGTTTGATAGAGTTAAAATATCTACTTCTAAAAGATCATTTTTAATTACTTACACTATTGTACATAATCAGATAAAACAAAAGAAACCAGAACGTTTTGTGGAAGCAGTAATTAATTTTTTAGGTTTGCCCACTTAAAAAGAAACATCTGGCATCTTAATGGTAGGTTCATTTGAACAGAGAGACATAAATCAATTCAATTTAGTTCAATTCTATGTTATTCATATAGCCGAATATCACAACACAGTTCTCTCAACGGGCATCACACTGGCAATTGTATAAACAGTCATAAAATCACAAAGAAAATCAAGAAATTGACTTAAAGAATTTGTATAAATGTATTTGCATTTAAGGGACTTAAGATTTTGTACCGCTAATATCATAGGGGACCAGTTAGACAATCATGAAATGCAAATACATTTTTGTGGCTTCTTTAAAGTTGATTTCTTGGTTTTCTTTGGGATTTTCTATTTCTCATATGTTAGAATAAACTACAAAATCAGCAAGGGTTAAATATTTATTTCCTTTACTGTATTATGTCATGTTTTTTGTTTTGGATCAGGTAGTGTGATAAACTAAATGTAACTCTCAAATTAGTTAATTAGCTCAAAACTTTTCATGTGTATTTTATCTGTATTAAATATCATCATTTTATTCTGAAATGTCCTTTTTTTCTTAGAGCTTACGGTGGTTCCAATTGGTAAGTTTGATACATTTTTTTTATTAATATTATAGAATACATTTTGAATAGATTTGAAGCTTTTTAGAATTCATATTTGCACTTTAGGGTATTAACCCAGTGACACTTGGTATAAAAAATGTTTTTGTTTTCAAGAAAGTGCTAAAAATTAAAGTAATTTTGGAGCCACAGTGATTTGATGCATATTTGCATCAATACGTTTTATGTGTTTTTAGATTTGATCACAAAGAAACTTTCACTGTTTGGTTGTTCCTCAGGTGAGTCATGGCAACGCCATGCCCCACATGGAGGACGTCCACCACAACAACGAGGAAGGCGGCGCCTGCAATCCCTCCTTCAGCTTCCTGGAGAAACCCAACACCGATCAAGACGCCAGCCTCAGTCGGGAGCCTGTTTCAGCCAAAACAACAGTTTCATTTGACATCACTGTCATCCCCATTGAGACGGTGTCTGTGAATCTCAATAATAATGCAGGTTCACCAAATAAAACGAGCACCTTTCACGTGGAGAAGGAGGAATTGAGCACCACATATGAGGCACAAGAAGCTCCGGCTAAAGAAAGTCCAGGATCGCCATCCGGTGGGACACCAGAGGCGACTGAAACAGAAACCAACAGCAGTCCAAAGCCTGTAAACCAGGATTGTACAGAAACTTTACCTGCAAACATTGATGCTCTGGTGACTAGAACCCCATCTCCGGTCAGCAACCCATGCAGCCTTCCTCAAAGTTCTCTAGAAGAATCTGACAACCTCATCCAAAAATCATGCATCACGACATACGACCAGACTTCTCCCCACCCTGAAGTGACAGACTCAGCTCCGCCCTCGCCAGAACACGGACCTTTGAAAGCCGTGTTGGTGCACATAGATACAACTCCAACCGACACACCTCCAGAAACGCCAGAGGTCACAGCAAAAACTATGCATGCAGGGGATGACCAGCCGTGCACGTCGCTGGACCAAGTGGCGCTGTCAGATTGTGTGGAGGAGAGCGCAGAGAGTCCATGTCAGGACAAAATGACCTCAGAAAACGTCCCAGACAAAGTGAAGGATGAGGAAGATGGTTGTCTTGGAGATGCGGATGCAGACCAAAACAGGGAGAGTGAGGGTGAGTTAGAGTCAGACGAAGAAGAGCTCCTGAGAGTGATGATGCGTTGTAATCCTATTTTCATTACATTTAGTAAGTGACGCTACTATGATATCACAGGCACCAAGACTCTTCCGGCAGACGGCAGAAGATGGAGCAGGTGAGGGGAAGACGGAGGATGACAGCGCAGTGTGGAAATGCCATCAAGCTGTTAGACAAACCCCACAGTCTGGTTCTGCTGAGAAATAGAGGAAGACATGATCATCACACACACAGAAATGGACTGTAAATATAAGAATATAAATATATATGAAAATATCACTAATAGACCATCACAGCATGTCTTGTACTTTCAATTTCATATTCTGTCTACATCCAAATTAGCAACTATGTAGCTAAAATACTGCACATTTTTGAATTTTGTGGCTGTACTAACTTGAAATGATTAAAGTTATTATAAATTATTTTTACCATTGGCTCTATTTATGCCATGGGGACGATTATGCAACAGAAGAATTCTGGATATTTAAAACAGAAAGTTAGCTTTAGAGACAAAAGACAAGGCTTAAAATTGTAAATTTTTTAATGAAAATTATGAAATCGCAAGTTGTTTGAAGATCAAAAGTATCTATGGGAGAGGGAACTATAAAAAGTGATGGGAAAGGAAGCAGGAAAAGCTTCACCAAGAGGTTATCAAGTGGAAAAACCTCCATTTCCTGCATGTCCATCAGAGGGCAACATGGAGACAGTTTTTTAATTCAGAACTTAATTCTTATGATTTTTTTTATTTTAGATGACGAAGAGAAGCTTCCTTTTTATTAAATTATGCACTTTTAGTGTTGTTGCACACTCAAAAAGGATCAGTCTAAAGCTTGGGGGTGGCAACTTAATCCTTTTTAGAGGAAATGTTGTCATACATGAGCTAAGCTTTGATTCTGGCAGATGAGAGGAGTCTAAAATACACCTGGACAGGTAAACCCAATTTACAATCTGTCATGCTGGACTGCCTACCTCACATTTTCTCATTAGATTAGCTAAGTCCCGATAATTAATTTTTTAGAAAAAGAAAATATCCTTTAGCTGGACAGACCATATGCTAAACAAAAAAATGTGTTTGACCATCCATCATGACAGCTTCCTTGAAAGCGTAGACAGGAAGTACTTGATGAAGATCTTCTTCTTTGCCACGTATAGAAAAAGTTCCTTTATGCAAGCAGAAATGTTGAAGAGAAGGGCACAAATTTTAACCAGATTCTTGTGCAACAGTGGATAGAAGAACCCCTTAGAAAATGATTTGGCTGAAGGTATTATGGACAAAACCAATAGAAGGGACTCCAACACTGAACCCTGGGGTACACCCGTTAAAAGTAATTTTCAAAAAAGTTATCATACACCATAATATTTTAAAAATGGAACTTTAAGGGAGATAAATTCAGAGGAAATTGAGGGGAAAGATGACAGACTGAAACTGATTACATAAGAAGAAAGGCCCAGCTGTTTAAAAATGTATTAAAATTGTTGCACTAAGACCTAGCATGAGCTTGAAATAATTAAGGGAAGCCTATCAAGTAGATGCTTGACTCAACCCTATTACAAAAGGAAGTCATTTTTAAAGATCAGTGGTGTGTTCTAAAATTGTGCAATTGCTGACACACAAAATAACTCAAAATATGTTGGGTGGCGAGAAAAGACGTTCAAATATTTTTTAGGAAATTATGTTAAATGAATAGACTGGCAGCTGGATTTAAACTGTACGGATTACAGAAAAATATAAAACTGGTCAAATGGTAAAAGCCTGACCAGCATGATTCTTTTCAGTTCAAACATTAAGAGACAAAACAGTGTAGAAACTGCAAGAGGAAAAGACTTCAGAGGTCAGCTCATTGATAGTACAGGAAACGCTCTGCCTCCTGTTTCCTTTGGTGAAAAAGAGACATTTTCCAACTTTAAAGAGAGAAGTATTTAAAAAAAAAAGAAATCAAAGCGATACCATTAAAAATTTTATTGAGACACTGTGCTCAAACACAAAAAGTGAACCTGACTGTAAGAATGCTCAGTCTGCAGACCACTTATTTACAGTAGAGTCACAAGTGAAAGGTGTGTTGTTGCAATGGGTTTGTAAAAACATACTACCATACATTAACAGTGGTTATAATCTGTCATAGGAATCATAAAAACATAATATATTTAACAAACTATAATGTTCAAAGAGAGTAGAGCTGCTTTTTTGTTCCAAACTGCTTTTTTTTTTTGCTTGGCACACATGTGAGTTCAGCTATTAAAAAATAAAAATATCTAAACAAACAAAATATGTTTCCAAAAATCCAAATAACATATATACACTCAAAACACACTATTGAGGTGATGTGGAAAACAAAGGAAGAAGCTCTGAGAACAAAGCATCCTTCTGTGAGCTAATGCTTGTCCTGGTTTGGATCAGCGGCGTGAACAGTTTGCTGGTAAGGTCGGACTTCAACAACGATCCAACAGAAAATGACCAATGCCTAAATTCAGTTTGATTTCTTCAGACACTACTTATAGGAGGACACGCAGTTCGTCTTATTGTGTTTAAGGGCTCGTCACCCTAAAACAACTGCTGATAATGTATTGCACAGGGCCAAACGCTCTTCATCACTACTGGAATCTGTTCTCCGCTCTAAGGGTCTTAAAAACATCCAGCATTGACATCAATGAAGACTCAGTCAAACAAAACCAACCAGAAACTAATGTTTCTGTGTCATGGAGGCAAAGAGGAAACAAAAGAACACAACCAGGTATGAGATTTATGCTTCTTAGTTTGATGAAGAATTTGTGCACAGACCTCTTGTGAGGAATGTTGCAAAATAATGTTTCCCGATCTCAGAAGATGAGAAAAGACTGGAGTTTTATCCCAATCCAAGGCAGAAATAAAAGTGACCACACTTTTTTTTGTAGGACGTTAGTGTGTGCATACAATGGGACACATTCAAAGAAGAAAAATTAAATAAATTATTGTCCGTGGCACTGGTTTTAGGTAAGCTGATCCTGCGTGGATTCTCCATGCAGCGTGGATGGAGTCCTCCGGTGGAACACAACGTGAGCTCTCAGTCTGTGGAGGCATGTGGACGTTAGAACTCGTCGTGCCGAGTCAGAGCTTCTCCAAAGTCGGTTGCCTGGCTACCAACAAACAGGTCGTACTTGTCCACAATTTCAGCCTTGGTCAAACGGCCATCCTGTAGAGGATATAAAACATGAACAACCTTGTATCTGGTTCAAAACCATTAATTTCTTGACTAAGACAGAATTTCTGCACTCACTTTGTCTACATCTGACTCATAAACCAGATGCTTGGCCTCGGCCTCAGCGTGGTCGTAGTCACTAGGTAGGATCCAGTCTTTTGTCTCCTCTTTGTCCATTTTCCCGTCTTTATTTTTGTCTCTAAATTCTGTGAATTGCTCCCTTTCAGTCTTCACCCACTCCGGTTCTGTAGTTTCGCCATCCTGGTTGTACATGTCCCCTAAAGGAAAAAGACAAAATCTTATGATTACCATGAGATAACTATCATAATAACCATCTTTTAAAACGATAGAAGCTCACCAATGTATTCATCCAGATCAATAAATCCATCGCCATTTTTGTCAATGTCTTCCATGGTTTCCTGAAAGGAAAATGGAAACAGTTGGCAGTGAGAAGGTAAAAGCAGCAAATTTAAAGTTTGAGTATAACTCACCAGCACAACAATATCTTTCATGTGTTCATACTCCTCGGGGTGAAGGAAGGCTGTAAACTCCTCTTTGTTGGCTTTCATGTCACTGTCCTGGTCGGCCATCTTGAATCTCCTCTCATCTCGAGCCATCATCTGTTTGTAGCTGAAGCCGTCGTCGGGATCCTGATCATCTGCCCATCAAAAGTCAAGATTTTCAGTGTGTTTTAGTGCAACTTAAATGACTGACTTCAATATTAGTGGAATGTAGCAAATTCTTTACGGAATAAAGTACCAAGTGATTCATTTTCTATCAACAGGGAAGGTCAATATTCCTTACAGGAACTTTATTAGAAGAAATATCTATGTCTAGAATCCTACCAAGGATGTATCCGTATGTGGCGTTCTTGTACTCTTCCCAGGACACAAACCCGTCCCCGTTAAGGTCATGACTCTTCCACTGGCGGTCCACGTCATCATAGATCCACCTTTTCTGTGCATGCTTGATCCACCTCTTCATCTCATCAGCTGTCACATACCCATCTTTGTCTTCATCTATGCGGTCTACCAACATGCTGCAGATAAAAAATAAAATAAATCATGACGATTTTTTTTTTTTTTAAACATACTGTACATATGTAAAGTAGAGGAGATTTGCTCACCCAAGTCTCTCTTTGCTCTCCTCAGGTGTGAGCTGGTCAAAGGTCTTGGCCTCTTCCTGACCCAGAAAAGCTTCATGGTCGTAGTCGAAGTTCTCAGCATCGTCATGGTCTAGGTTGCTCAAAGGTTCATCGTGATGAACACGGTCCTTCTTCTCTGTGGGTTTGCTGGTAGCGTAAACCACGCAGAGAGCAAAGCACATGACAAGCGGCCGCAGCTCCATCCTAGACATGAACAAACGCCGACTTAACCTGAAGATTAAGAGAAGAAAAAAAAGCTCAGTCACTCCGTCTTGCCAAAGCCTTCTACACATGTCGTAAACTCTCATGATTATTCATAATTATTAAAGATCATGGCTGTTAAAGACACAGAGTTTTGTTCTTGAAGCATGATTCAGCCATTGCTCAAGCTGATGTAAAGATATCTTTCTCTAGTTTGCATCAATTTTAGCTTTAAGACAAATGTGGTTAAGATTTAAACAGAATGTGTGCAGTTTTGCCATTCAAAAATATTTTAAAGACTTATTTTTAAATCAAAAACATTCACAGGGTTTTAGTAGTCAGAAAAATATTTAAAAATCCAGAATTACATCTTTTGATAAGATCATTAAGAGTTACAAAAATATCTTTTCAAATAATTATCAATTTAACTTTAAGTTTTAAAGCAAACATGTATTGTATTTTTCACATAATTCCTCACTGAAACATACAAGTGAAAGTAAGTAAACTGATTTTTCCATTTAATAAAAGGGACATTTTTTTTCCTGAGACACAAAAGCTACGCCTTTTACTCCTCGTTTGCCCCTATTATAACTGATTAAATGTTTAATGACATCTATCCACTCACTGCCGTCTTTTTATCCTTCACTGTAGGAATGAATTTACAGGCAGTACCGTTATTTTCCACTATTTACAAACCAAACGCTGGCTGACATAAAAGCGGTCCGCTAGTTTCACCATGTCTTTCCACTTTCTGACATTCATTTTAGCGGCGTAATCACAAAAAAAAATGTTTTTTATAATACAAAATCTTCCCTAAAGACTAACTACCGGCTAACTGTCTCTGGCTAATGTATTTTAGTCGATAATTTGCCACAGAAACTCACCTGAGTCGCTGGTGAAGTTCGTCGGTAATAATTTAGACCCTCTACTCGGAAACACACCCATGAACTTCCTGTGCAAAAAAAGAGAGCTGACCAATCAGGCGCCGAGAAGGCGGGTGTGATGTCGCCACCTCATTGGTCCACTGCAATCGAGAAGCGTTGATTGGATTGGCCGAAAACCGCCACGTCCTCAAAGGCATAAGAGTCTAGTTCATTCATAAACCCTTCAGCTAGGATTGTCAAACGTTTGACATGCGACAAAGCCCTGGTAGAAATGTAAAAATATATATTCTTAAGCATTAATTAAACTACCATAAAGCCGGAAAATAACTGAACATTGTTAAAACGTGAACCCCTTCTCTATATTATTTATTAATCTATATTGTCGAGTAAAACATGAAACTCTCTTTGTAATCATGTAACTATGTAAAACGTAACAAAAAGGTATAAAAAGTGAGCAAAAGATGTTGAAAGAAATTAGAACAAAAATTAAACACATACACGATATTTAATAATAAAAAACTTTATAAAGCCCTAATACGGACCTGAGGTATTATACAGTCAAATATATATAAAAAACATAAAGTAAATTATGAAAATAGTTTAAAACATTTCAAGGAAATATTTGTATTTGCTTTATCTAGTTTAAAACCAATTATATTGTAAGATAGATGAAATACAAGCAACTTGCAATAGAATGCATTCTATATATCAGTAACTTACCTTACTTAGTAAATCATGTCATGATGGCAGTCAATTAATACACCCAATTTGTGAATAGTTTAACAAGAGACAAAAAAGTGTAAATAAAATAAAAATAAGTCTGGTGGATGAACCTAAGATAGGAATGTAAAA
>NC_050517.1:21050357-21055409 GCF_002922805.2 Oryzias melastigma
CAAACATTTGAAATATGTTTTGTTTTAGGATGAAGCTCAGGTCTTGTGTAGCAAAAATTGCCAGGTTTGTTGGAAAAAACAAAACAAACAAACTTTCAAATAAATCTACCAAGTTTTGTTTAATGAATGAAATAATAATTTTATGAGGTTGAGCAAAAAGAAGATATTGACTTAAATTATAGGAAAAAAAATACTACCTAGAGCAAAAAAATAAATAAAATAACAGAACCAAAGACAGCTTTTCCTGATGCTGACATGGACATAATCATCTCAGCGTGGATTGTCAGTTTCTGGTGAGTGATGCAAACAATACCAACAATGCTGTTATCAATCATAAAATTCACGGTATATGAGAGCTTTCATTTCTAAGCAATGTCCATGTTGTCTTCTGTCAGTCCTTGGGGGTTTTTATCCTGTTCTTGATTAGACTGACACATTGTGTCTTTCTGTTCACCACCAGCATCACTTCCTGTTGAGACAAAAGACAGTCATACTCAGAATTTGAATATAAATGGTTTAGCTTCAGTCATGGTGCAGATCAAAAACCTAAATAGGCCAGAAAACATGTTCTAAAAAAGTAACTTGCAGCCCTAACACTCAAAATCCAAGAACACAAGATAGATTTAGAACATCGTGGAATAAGAGAATAAATGAAACCTGTGCTCGTTTCCCCCTCTTTCTTTTCTGAGAGGAAGATCCGCTGCATAGTTAGTTTCTTCGCAGTATGGCACATGTATTTAAGGTCAGGAGTTTTGCTTGATTTTCCTGCACAAAAATGAAAATGGTAATAATCAAAAAGATCGAAGAATTGTTTTTATTAATAAGCACAACTTACCTTTCTGTGGAATTTCCTCAAAAATGACACATGTCCCCAAAGCATCTTAAAGCAGAAAAGATTTAGATCACATCTGTGTTAAAGTCCTCTTTTTAAATACTATCTATATGGTTACGTTACAGGAAGTTATTGATAAATGATGTATGCATTATATATATTCAGGTGCTGCTCTTACCTTCATACTCCCCAGCAAACACATGCTGTCCAATTTGCATCACAGGCTTCTCACTGTCTATATTCTAAAAACACAAATCTAAACTCAAGACACCCTCACAAAGAAACCATTAGTGATGTAAGGAATAACACTACGTTTAAATAACATAAAACACACTTCAACTCACCAGTATTTTGCAGGTGCCCAGATTCTTTTTCAAAAGATCATTGTTGATTACTCCAGAGAGCTCCACAACGACAAGCTGCTCCTAAACGCACAAATCAAACCAGCTAACGGTTCCACAAAACACTCTGTTTCAGCTAAATGATTCAAAACACGTGGAAAACATCATTTTTACAGCAAATACTTCATTTGGATATTTTACTAAATGCATGCCACAAATACAACTTATTTTTGTTTAATATTCCATACAAAATGGTTAAAACATTTAGTTTGAACCTGAAGCTAGTTTTAGCATCGGCGAAAAGCTGGACGGGATTATTGTCGTAATAAATCATACCTCCTCCTCCCATTCATCTTCCATCTCCAAACCCCAGATATAGAAAAATAATAATAAAAAATTAAACACAGATCGGATATGAATCAAAAACACAACAAACTGTCCATTCTTCTTGACTACTTCCGGGTATTTACGGTGTCCGACAGGGGACACACTAGTATTTTCTTTATTTCCCCAGGTTGCGTTTAGTTAGAGTTCATTCCATTGGGGGGCGCTGTTACTCAACTATGAGCGAGTCGACAAACAGTGAATGTGTCCGTCCACTTTTTTCAATTTTCTTGAAATTTTGATATCCTATTCTCAATATCGTATACTTCTATGAATCTTTGTGCACACCTGAAATATTATTTTTCATTATAATTTTTTAAGTGGCTATATTTTAATTCATCTCCAGTGATATAATAATGTGCTATCCCATGGTGTGTTTAAAAATGATAAGAAAAAAAAATCACGTTTCATATTTTGCTTTATTTATATCTTTATAATCTCTAGGATATTTAACAATTTTATTTATTTAAATGTAAGACATGCTTCCTTGGGAGCTAAAGAGATCTTGCGTCCCTACAAGAATGGACCTATTCGTTGTTAAAAATAAATACATAAAAATAAAATAATATTTTTTTATTATTACATTTTTCCAAGTTTTGTTTTTGTTTATTAAACTCATTCAAAAATATTGCAGGTTAAAATGGGTTGACAAAGGTTTGATGTGTGTTTTCTGGCGGAGTCTTTTTCTTTTTAAAAACTCTTTTGAAGTTTTATTTATTTATTTTTTTAAGTTCTCCATTATAGTTTATATTTGCAAACTATAAACATATTTAAGGTTTTATTTTTAGAACAACCTTTTCAAAATTTGAAAAATTAAAGCTTAAAAAACAATGTTTAGTTGACGGCTTGTGTTTTTTGCATTTTGAAGGGAGACGGGAGTGAAGAAGAGGGGAAACATCCTTGAAATACTGATAGAGTGCTCTATGGTAAGTCTTGAACTCTTAAAATAGCAGCAGGGCAAAACATGTGTCTCAGCTGTCACTGAGACACATATATAGAAAAAAATGAGTTTTTTTTAGCTCATTTAAAACACTGTCCTCCTGAAGATTGATGTAGTTTTAGCAAGTTCATTCAACATTTATGCGCTAGAACTGAAAAGATGCTATACACACGGGTTACGGCACCATAATATTTGCTTTTATATGTACACTTAAAAAAAAGGATGAATATATTACGTGTTTGTTGATTTTTTTTTTATTTCACGAAGTGAAAGGCTGCCTTTTTGTGAATCCGTTTCCACCCAGAGGTCATTAGACGATCAGGTATGTGTGTAGCGTACCTGCTCAGATGCCGACAGTATTTGCAGCCTGTGGATACCTGTGTAAATGCAGTGGAAGTAGATGGTGGCTGCACCTCACTCAGCTCCTGCACCTCAAAGACAGGAGAAAAAAAAAGGAGAGAAAAACCTTGAATTAGAATTAGGCAAACCAAATTAAAGGGGTGCAAATCCCCCATGCTCCCTCCCCGTTTCTGCCCTATCATCTATCTCTGGACCATGGTGGGGTTGTCATGTCGACCAGCCCACAAGTTACTATGACAACGGCTCAAGGGGAAGCACTTGCTACTGAGGTTATTGCCTCCTTGGGGATGCAAGAAGGACAGGGGGAAGTGAGAATAGACAAAAGGACTTACAGACCCTGAAAAGGTAAAAACGAGGAGACAGGTCAAGTTTGACTTTGTTAACTGGAAGTGTAAATATGTGTGTAACTGACATATTTAAGTAATTTTAAATGCTTAACTTTGATAAACAGACTTAATACAAGTGATGTGGGCCAGAGAAGATTATTTTGCACTTCTGGATGAATCCCTCTGATGCACATGATGAATTGCACTTCCTGCCTGATGCCATACCTTGGGGCAGTTAGAAGTAAGGGCAAGAGAGGGAGTGACATTAAGGACCCTCCAAGGTGTCAGATGGGTCCCCAGCTTCCCCCACACTTTGTCATATAAATGTCATAAAGACAAGTTTGGAGTTGGGAGGCTTTTGGTTGTCCCTCTGCCTAGGGGGTATCGCAGTGGTTAATTGCCCCATTAGCACTGACAGCGTAAATTGGTGCAAGGGATAACTATATATTACGGTGAAAAACAACAAACCAATGGCATATACCTGAGGGCACGGGAAGAACTGCGCTTTTTGCAGAACACCAAATGCACATACGCAAGACAGTGTGAATACTGTGGTTTCACTTGAGCCTTTATACAGCAACACAAGCACATAGGCTCGTACCCTTTCTTATTATTCACAAACTACAATCCAAGGAACTACTCTAAATGTTTGTGAATATTATTATTATTTTTTAAATTTAAGGTAAATTTATGCCGATTCTGGCTAAACTTATGTGGCACGCCTCAGGTTCACAACAATATATACCTGCCTAGTGAATAATAAAAAAAGCATATTTTTTTTCTCATATAAATTCAACATTAATCAGAATGAATCAACAGTAAACAAGAGAAATATTAAAATAATATATTTCATCTTGTACGTTATAATTTAAAGCATTTTTTTTTAAAGAAATGTAACAAAGTTAAACATAACTTGCAAAAATGAATACATTTGCATCCAAAGATGAAATAAAATTCACAAATATTTTTCTAACTTGCAACAGATGATTTTATATTTTTTTTCTTGCACATACAGAGAAACCTGCACACGCAGACTCTGTCTGGACTATGTTCAAATCATGTCAGCGTTCACTGCCGTATCTTTTGTTCTTAAAATGACGAATTGTCAGGGACTTAACGCAGCCATAACACGACTAAATCCTTGCGTGTGAACAGACAACAGAACAGTCAGTGATTTATGTTTTTGATAACCTGCAGTCTCTGATAGTGCTCTATGCCAGATCATCCCTTCAAACACGCTTGTGTTGTCAAATATTTATTGGACGCCCTTGAAAAGCAGGACAGGTTATTTGTCATAATATTAATTAGGGTATGATTTAGGATTTTATATATTTATAGTTTTCATAATGGAGGATTTTTTTTTTACTTTTTGTATTTTTAAATAAAGGATTATTGGAAAAACAATGCCAAGAACCTTAAAATATTCATAGGTAACTGAGATGTACCTTTCAAATGTGACTGATAAAACAATGGCCTATATCAGATTGCAGGTCTTATTCTGTGTGTGGTTTTAACCTTCTAATAGGAACACAATAGCACCACCTGATTTTCGTGCAGAAGGTGTTGCGTAAAGCTCCTGTTCAGAATCAACATTTCTGGTAAAAATGGCAAATTCTGCAAACAAAGCAGCATATTTTTCTAAATCATTTTTCTAAGTTTGACACCTGATCTCACAAACAAATGCAGTTTTCACCTTCTCAGTATGGACGATCGACAGATTGCACATTCAGCGTGAAATTCACAATAGAATTATCATAACAATGGAGCAGAACGGCGAAGATGGGATGGTCAGAGCCGGAGAAAAGGGCTAAAGGTCTTTCGTGATGACAAACAGAGTTAGACGCATCAATTCAGATTTTTGTGTTTGTT
>NC_050517.1:21055602-21079723 GCF_002922805.2 Oryzias melastigma
AAAACGAACAGTTTGTTTTTGTAAATTATTATAAATATTTTAACTCTTAGATTTTTCTTTTACTTTTATAAAAGAAACTATTTGATGGATGAATCTAACGTTTAAATCTATGTCCTAATGTTCACATTTCAGATCAAAACAAACAAAATGTCAATAGGATATTCCCTAAAAGTCCTCGGGGGCCTTGAGAATTGTTTGTTGTCTTCATCTGTCAGATACGGAACGTGTATTTTTTTTGTTGTAGGTGTTACGCATCGATTTCTCCCAAAAGTTGTCAAATATTTTGTATTTTAACCAGATAAAATATCATATTTAGAAGTTTTACAAATGTGATTATTTTATTTTTTTTTAAATTGGATGTCTTGATCTTTTTTTTCTTGTTAATTTGTAATCGTTTAATTTATATTTATAAGGATTTTTTTTAAATCCAATATCATATTTAGAGTTTAGGAGAAAAAAATAAAATACAAAATATCTGAAAGGCAACTTTGGCGCATTTCTTCCTCCGTCTTCTAACGCGTCTCCGGCTCCGTAGCATCTCTTCCTCCTCCTCCTCCCTCCCTCCTTAGGTCCTTCCTCCCTCCCTCCCTCCTCTCTCTCTCGCGGAATCCTATTGATCCAAACGGGCTAATTAGCGGTGTCTGCGCAATTACGCACATGCGCACTGCGCGTAATCTCAGCCATTTTTTGAAGGAAACTAATTAGTAGGAATAAAGAGCCAAGTGTTTTTCCTCCCACAGTGATCAGAACTCATTCTACCTCTGGAGCTCGCACAAACCCCTCCGTCCCCATCTTCTGTTTACTACGGCCTATATGTAGCTTTAATTACACAGTTGTTTTCCAACAACTTGGACCCCACTGCTCCCTCTCTCCATTTTTTCCCTACTCCTGGCTCCACGAAACGCTGAGGATCATTCATAAGGAATGAGCGGACTCTTTGCGCGATTCTTTTCTGGACTTATTCACTTTCAGCCTGCGGAGCTTTACACCGGAGTCGCTGCAGAAATGTAAGTGTGCTATTTGTTTACGATTTTCTACTCGAAGCCGGGATGTAGCGAGCCGGCGGCGAGGGAGAAGGAGGAGGAGGAGGAAGGGTTGTTTGGTCAGGAAAAAAAAATCGCTCAAATCCAGCCTTTTTCTTCTTTTTTCCTTCCTGTTGCGATGTTTCGCCGACTCACCTGTTACTGTGCGCCAATACTCCTCGCTTTATGCGCGTCGGAGGCTGGCACGGTGGGCAAACACGCAGCGTAAACAAAGGCTGGTGTGAGTGAATGCTGATGGCTGGTCATTGTCAACACACGCGCAGAGTGGGGTTGCTCACGCCGGTCCACTCTGTCCAAAAGCACCCCCTAAACCAAAACACAAAGAAGGCAAAAGCCAAACTGCTACCTTCCTCCAAACAGTCTTTTCTGTCAAGTATCTCCTCAAAAAATAAAAAAAATCCTCATCTCCAAGTCCAAAAAGTAATCAAAATATATATTTCCCCCTATAGAAGAGCTATGCAACTCCTCTGTGTCTGTCTCCTTTTGCCCCTCACACCCCTGTCTCTTTTTCTCTCAGCACACACACTCTCTCTCACACACACTCACAACTTTAGATTTAGATGGCATTGTTTCTAATACCAGTTTGTCAGAAGTATTCATATTTTTCTTGTTATAAAACAGCATCAGGTTTGGAATAGTTATTAATTGCAGGTGTGTTTAATTGACATAATCATGGTCAGCTGCACAAAAGGATGCACAGGCATTAACGCGCACACAAGTGCACACACTCGCATTGTTAAATGATGGTTTCCCGCACTCCTGATCGATTGAGAGCCAGGAATGCTTGTATAAATAGTTACATTGCCGATAGACCCAGCTTATTGATTGCTGTGTAAATGAAAATCTTTATCAGATTAGAGGCTGTTCTCGGCTGCTTGGCAGGCCGGCTCGACCCTTCAGCACTCTCTGGCAGGACAGTGGACAGCTGCAGTGGGCAAGGGTCTTTGGCCTGTGACATAAACACAGTACATTAAAGGACTATCAGAGAGCCGATATGAGCCATATATCTTCCAGCTGCATGGAGAGGTCTGCAGAAGGGGGGGAGGTAGCCACAGGAGAGGGGGACAGAAAGAAAGAAAAGATGGTCGAGGGGGTTGTTTGTCTGCAGAAGAAGGTGAAAGGGTAGATTAAAGTCACCCTTTGATTAAAAAAAAAGGTCAGTAATGAGATATGGGACACACACGGGCTAACAGAGATGTATCTTTTACAAATGAGATTCACCTGTCCGTCACAGAGGGGGAGAGGCCTAAAATCATGTTGTAGGAAGTCCGTGTTGTAAAACGCGTTTGTATTAATTGTGTTTAGAACAAAAATTCTAGTTTTTTTTAATAGAAAAATGCACAATAAAATGTTGTAGCTGTGGTGACAGTTTTAATAAAATTAACTAAAACAGTGCAGAATTTAGATTTTTATTTTATTTGAAGTGGTTTTACTTTATTTAAACACACATTAAAAAAATAATTGTACTATCCCTAAAAATAATAGAGACTGAATGATGTAATGCATTTTATTGCTTTATGGAGAATAATATTAAGCACTAAAATCAAAGTAAAATGCATTGCAACAAACAAGCCAATATAACTGCTTTTCAATTATTTCTTTGGTTCATTATTTTTTTTAATCTCACGTGCACATACGTTTATTATATTATTGTTATCGTAGGTTAAAGAGGAGGAAGGCTTACTCTGTGGAAAATTACTTGGGGTAAATAGTAATCCTGTGGGGTTGACACAATAAAAGATGAAGACAGTTACAGTAGCTTCACAGAGTCTTCTCTTATCTTCCTTATCTGAGTGTGGCAATTTAGAGAAAACCCTTTAGCTCAGAAGCATTCAGTTCTTTATTTAATCCTATCCCCCAAGGAATATTACAGACCTCCTGCGTAGCCTTTACCCGCATTCCTCTACCCAGTTTAGCGCTTGTGCTATTGATTTTCTCATTAAGGGCTAACACTAACCCCTGGGTAACCAGCCTTTGGATTGTGTACTGTGAATGCTGTATTGAACAGATGCTATCCAGGGAATCTAATCAATGCTCTTGAATGTTATGCAATATTATTTACATGACTCATGTATTCCCTCTCTTCCTCTTTTTTCAATCTCTCTTCGTCTGTCTCTTCCCTCCTTTTCTGTAACACACAGGTGGGCAGGTGATGTCTGGCAGCTGTAGCCTCCGGTATGGACAGCAGTGATGGAGGAGGAGGAGGGGATGGAGGGGGAGCGGAGGAGAGAGATGCCGACCTCAGTCTCCAGGCTTTATCTCTTCCTCTCCTGACCCTGGCGGTTAGTCCTGAGCAGGGGTCGCCCTCTCATACCTCAGTCATGGCCCCCACCAAAGAGCCCGTGACCCTGCCTCCGCAGGGGGAGAAGGGCATAGAGGGGTCCCAGGCTGGAGAAGGAGAGGAGCAGAAAGGAGGAGGCCACCTTTCCCAGGAGAGCGGAGCACGTTTAAAGGATGGGATACAGGAAGACTTTGGGGAGGGATGTTTGTTGGGGCAAGTTAAAGAGGACAAGGAGGTGCGTGACAGTGTGGGAGAGGCGTCAGTTACAGGGGGCCTCCAAGAAACCCTCAACTGTAGAGGTGGAGAGGAGGAGAAGGAAGAGGAGGAGGCCATCTCAAACCAAAGCCAAACCAAATCCAAATGTTCTTTATTACCTCAACAGAGCCAGCACAGCTCTTCTTCCAGCACTGCGAAGGCCAGTGGCACACTCGACAGCAAAACAGCCGCCTCTCCAAAGTCCTCCCACACTCCTCCCTCCCCTAAGTCCTTCCCCTTTTCTCCCATCTCTCCAAAGTACTTCAGTTGTCCATCCTCCTCCTCAGCACTGCTGAACGAGACAGAGGTAAAAGACATTAAGGGAGATCAGGGCTGGATTTCTGGGTTTCCTCAGAGCTTTAGATCCCAGCAGTCTTCTCTGGCTTTTCCTCTGGTGGGCATGGAGCCTGCCAGTAAACCTGCTGAGGATGACGTGCTACCAGGGGTTCCTCACTCTTCCGTTTCCAATGGAAATGGTGCCAAAGCTCCAGAACCAAATGACAGCCAGCTAGACACAGAGGTGGACGATAAAAAAGACAAAGAAGACCAGAAAGACGCTGTCCTGAAAAACCTCAGCCAAGACTTCTCCTCCAATTCGGTCACTAGTCACATGACCATGATGCACTCCCGCAACTCCTGCAAGACTCTGAAATGCCCCAAGTGTAACTGGCACTATAAGTCTCTTCATACCCTGCAAGTCCATATGAAGGAGAAGCATCCTGAAACGGGAGGGCAGTGTGTGTGCGGTGCCTCTGGGGGAAAGTGTGTATGTGGTGGTGCGACACGAGATGTGTGTGGGTACTGCAGCTCGGGGAAAGCCCATCCTCGATTGGCTCGGGGTGAAACATACGCCTGTGGCTACAAGCCCTACCGATGTGAGGTGTGCGATTATGCCACCTCCTCGAAAGGCAACCTCAGCATACACATGCAGTCAGATAAACACCTTAACAATGTTCAAAACGGGGGAAGCGCAAATGGCCACGTGAATACCTCGCACGCTGCCAACAACAGCAGCTCCTCCAACAATTCTTCAGTTGACGAGCAGCCATACAATAAGCTCCCACTCTCTATTCCAACGCACATGACGCAGCCCGTCAAGCTCACACCACCTGCACACTCCCACTCTCACGGTAAAAGGTGGCGGTGTGATGTGTGCGACTATGAGACCAGTATTGCCCGCAACCTCCGCATACACACTACCAGCGAGAAGCACACGCACAACATGCTACGACTACAGAGAGGCTATTATTTGTCTCACTGCAGGACTCTTGCCCCACATCTCAAACACCTACAAAACACAGGTGAGTAACAGATGATGGAACACATCTGATAAGAGGTTGACAGTAAAAGCTCAAAATGGCTCTTCTTGTGTTCAGGTCCAGAGCTTTCTTTGAACATGCGACTGACTGGGCAGCAAGTCAACGATCAACCGGTCACCCTTGGGTCAACACTGACTCCATCTCCCTCCCCTTCGCCGTCTCCCCCTCCAGCTCCATCTCTGTCCCCTACTGGATCCCTCTCCCAGAGCGTGTTCCAGTGCCTTGTCTGCTCCTGCTTTTCATCTGACAGCTTAGAGTCTGTGGAGCAGCATCTGAATGCACCCCGCTCCCTGCCGCAGTCTGAGTGGTGCTCTCTCATCGCTGGTGGCTGCCACTGCAGACTGTGTGGCTACACCACCCCGTTGAGAGCTAATTTCTCCTTGCATTGCCAGACTGATAGACACCGCACCCGCTACCAGCTTGCCGCCCACCTTCAGGAGGGAGGGGACCGGGGTCAAGAAGGGGCGGCTCTCATTGCAAAGGGCAACCCCGTCCAATTGAGGTGCAACCTGTGTGACTACGTGAGCAGCAGTTTGGAGAAGCTAAGGTTGCATTCCCTCAGTTCACACCATGAGGCGAGCGTCCGGGTTTACAGAGTAAGAACCAACCTCAGTTTTTTTCCACACTTACTAAACTTTTGTCCAACCATTATTTATACCTCCTATCTTTCTTTTTTTTTTTTACTCAAGTTCCTGCAGCAGTATGACGGTGAAGTTGATGGAGGTTCGTGGCTGTTCCATTGCCTTCTATGCAACCACTCCTCCTCTTCTAAGCTTCAAGTACTCAAACACAGCCAAACGTCAGCCCATCAGCAGCGGGAAGGGCTACTGCAGCTGCAGCCAATGGGGGGAGAGGAACTGGCAGCCATTTTTACCATCAGAAAAAGCTCCAGTGGCGTCACAGGTGAGAGGATGACGTGCGGGTGCATTGGGTTTCTTGCTGCATGTGCTTGCTGACATCAGGGAGCAGAAAGGCGGATTAAGATAAAAGGAGAGAGAAAATGAGCAATGGCCTTTGCTAAGGTATTGATCAAACAAAGTGATTAGTCGATACACATCCTTGTTATATCCCCAATCACCCGTGACAACAGCTAACAAGCACCTGCTAATCAATGGACCAATACAAATCCCTTGCACAAGGAGTGTGGGAGGTGGAGGAGAGTCACTACTCTTCCCTCTGTGGAAGATGAATGTTGAATTTATCTTATCTGGAGCTTGTGGACTGTGTAAATACTAAAATGAGTAGTTCTACACTTCATTTGCAAATTAAATCTATCCTCTGATTTGATTCTGGGATGGTAAGAATTACTGAGGCCAAGTCTGGTGTTTTAAGTCCACATTGCCTTCACGCCAGCTCTGATGAGATTCTAATGTAGAATCAATACATGATCACTAGTGAAGAAAGGTGAGCTGGAGGAATGAAGCTTAGCAAAAACACAATAGCCTTCTTGATGGATCCTATTTCAAAAAATGTAGGCTTCATTTGGCTTGTTTGCTTTTGTTTTGGTCCTGTGACAGGAGAGGTCAATGAGAGTATGGAAACTTCCATAGAAACCAGCACTGATCCTTTGGAGACAACCAAAGACAAAACTCATTTGGGGGCACAAAACATTTCTCAGAATACAGGTAACTTCCACACTAACCATTACAATGAGCCTTACTTGAATTGAACCTAAAGAATATTTGTTGAATAATTTAATAATACATGTATACTTTTATTTGCAGAAAAAACAAGGATAGAAGAGAGAGAAAAGCGGGAGTCTGCTCCCTCAGTCAAGCGCCCATCCTCAGGATGCGGAGAAGCGGAGAATACCATTTTAACCAAACGCCCCAGAACACACCAGCAAAACGAGAACCAGCAGGTAAGCAGCTGACACCTTTAATAATTAAAGACCCACTCCAATGAAAATCCTATTTCTGGTGTTTTAACATGTTCTTGTGGAAATTTTCTCATGACGGAGGACATATATAAAGAAAATTAAGGTTAAAATTGGGTTTCTTAGTATTTCTTTATTTAAATTGTTGGGAATCAAGAGCACATGAACAAATGCTGTTGGAAAAAGCTTGTAGCAGTGATGTAAAATTGTGGCAGGCCACAAACTTTCTGCTCCGGTCCTTTTTTCAAGGCATCCACTTGCAGACAAACATAATTGTGTACGTCTTTGTTTTCTTCGTCTGAGCTCACATCTGGTACAAAACTGTACAGGTGGATAGTACCAATAACTGCTCGCCGTTAATGTTATGTTGGGGTTGTAAGGAGCTGTAAGCTAGTGGGAGAGTGTAATCAGATGGATGATGGGAACTGGGGGTGGGCTTACTCCACGCCAGCAGTCACGCCCGCAAATCAGAGGGGAATTTCTAATGAACAACTGATGCTCTGCAGAAACTATGTCCTTGAAAAAACGGCACAGGTTTTTGGATTTTTCCTAAAAACTGCATCATCAAGATGAAAAGATTACTGAAGACGCTTTTACAGTAGTTCTAAAGATGAGTGTAATGGGACTTTAAAGGTATGTAAAGAAAAAAAATAGAATTCTTAATGAGAGTACAGTGTGTATTCTTGCAAACCTACCGACAGTTGTACTCTTTTCCTATGCAGTTTCTAAAATTTTGGTATTTCTGTTTTACCTCTTTCTCCAGACTGTCCAGTGCCCTTTGTGCCAAGTTCGACTTCTACACACACACCTCCGACAGCATCTGACTCATGTGCACAGCGTGGCACAGGACTGTGTGGATAAGCTCATCAGTGTGGTAAGTGTATGCAACTGTGTATTTGTTGTATTTGTCAGGAAGCGAAAGAAAATAAGAAGGCAAAGCGGGTGGGGGGATGGGGGGGCGAGTGAAATGTAGGGAGACAATTCCATTAAGAAAGCACCAGAGAGAAAGGCAGCACTTTTTAATGCATGTTTAAGTAGCTCCTCGCTATCATCTTTGATGCAGCCGTGCCTTCTGTGTGTATGTGTATGCACATCTTTTTAAAGTGGAAGAAAGAGGGTTTGACTGAGTGAGTGAGGGAAAAGCCAGTCTTTCTATAATGCATGTTTAAGTAGCCCTCTATTACCAGAAGTGCAGTCAAGCTAAAAAGGGGCCCCCTTGCTTTTTTACTGTGTCTCTCCAACTAACAATGACCGGTCATCTATCCACATCACCATCCTCCATCTCCCTGGCCTGCATGCTAAGTGGCCTTTGTCTCTTGCTCTCTTCCCTCCACTTCACTGACTGCTTTTCACCCTTTCTACCCTTCCTTGCCCCTCCCTCCCATTCCAACTGCTCCTATCACTTTTACCCTGCAGTTTCTGTCCTGCCCCTTCCCTTCTGTTTCGCCCAAGCATTCTCTCAATTTCCTCTTGCGTTACCCCTCCCTCACTCACTGTGCTCTCCTGAACATTTTTTTTTGTTCGTTGCCCAATACTTCCATACTCTCCTTGCTGAATATCTTTTTCATATTCTATCCTCCTCAGCCCCCATCCTACCAACCTTCCCCTCCCTCACTCTCTCTGATAGTAATTGAGGTTCATTAATTCAGACTGAGGTGATGATGGCCATTATGTACCTTGCTTTCCAATTACGCAGTCTAGATTAAGTCTGACCTTCAGTTTTCTCTGCAGTGTGTATGTGTGGTCGTTCTTCTCTTTGGCTCCTATAAAGCCATTACACAGAGAAGACTCTTGTCATGAAAATCTCATCTTTGACTCTCTGTCCTTTCCTGAGGGTGGCTAGCTGTTTGCATAGATATGTTATTTGCTCTCACTGTTTGAGTTGTAGAGATGGAGGTTTTCTATATGAAGACTGATTTTATTAAATTCATTATTCAGCTCAGCAAAGTTTTATTAAACCCTTGGGGCACGCAGGAGGGTTTCACAGGAACTGAAGGGCAGACCCACAAATCTCCACCATGTATACTTATTAACAAAATGATGTGCCTTTCTGCTTGCACTGCTGCAAAGGCAGGTGCTAAATGTAAAAATATGATTTCATCTTTTATTAGATTTTATGACACACTGTCAACATTTTGTTAAAATTCTAGGTCACTCCACTGGAGGAGCAAACACAGCTTGAGCCAGAGAAGGAACCACAAGCAGACGTCCTTACTGAGGATACTCAGAAAAACAACCCAACAAAGAATAAAAGTGCAAGCTGTTTGCATACTGAGGATTCCTCAGCTGCACTTGTTTCTGATAAAAACAAAGGTTTGTTCGAGCTATAATCTGACTTCTATTTACTATCATTAAAATCCTGCTATAACAGACTGATTTTTTTACACAAATGTGTCCTTTTCTGTATCTACCAGTACTGAAAATTAATTTTGATTTTATTTGTACTAATCCTGTATTTTTTTTGCCAATATTTCAGTTAATAACACTGAAGAAGATGTAGTCGTACCCAAAGACGTTCCTGCTCTACTCACCCCACCCTTAGAAGACAACACCACCCACCCCTCCAATGGTACACTGGCTCCGCAGTCCCCAACTCAAACACCCCCCTCTTCCCCGCCCGTCTCTCCACCCAATGACCCCCCTCCCCTCTCTGATCGCCATGGTTACCGGTTTCGTTGCAGCAGGTGCAGTTTGGCATTCCCTACCCAGGAAAAGCTTCAGCTGCACTGGCAGTACCACGCCATGAGGGCGGCGACAGAGTGCCCTCTATGTTCCAGACAATGCCGCAGTCAGGAGGCCCTGCAGAGACACATGCAGAACATTCACTCACAGCAGGATGACACAAAGGGACTAAATACTCTCTTGTCATCTCAAACTGTGCAATACATGGATCATAGTAAGAATTCAGGTCAGCAAGATTTCAGTTTATCACCTCAAGTGGGTCAAGAAGCAGGAGAAGGTGATGATGAAGATATAGATGAAGATGTATTAGGCACAGAAGAGAGAGAAGACCAAAAGGAAGAAAAAATGAAGGAAAAGGAAATGGTGTCTCAAGTTGATTGTGGCGAGAGGGATTTACCTGGACCAGAACAGGGACCACATGAGGAGACTGCATTGGAACCAAGTTCCAACACACTTTTCAAAAAGAGCTCCAACCCAACAATGGACCGTTTTTTAGATCCGTCTAGGCCTTATAAATGCACAGTATGTTCTGAATCCTTTACCCAGAAAACCATACTTCTTGTTCACTATAATTCTGTATCCCATCTCCACCGGGCCAGACGAGCCCTGCAAGACTCTGGCACAAGTGCAGCGGTTCCGGAAGCACCACGTGGTCCGGATCCTAGACCCTATCGTTGCCGACTATGTGGAGTGGGCTACAGCCAGAGTTCAACTTTAGATATACATCTTCGCTCTGTGCTTCATCAGACTAGAGCGCGTGCTGCGCAGAACTTAGCTCCACAGTCTTCAGCATCTTCAGCTCCAGCACTAGTGCCCACTACTTCAGCACAGGCAGCCACTACCAGAGAGGAAACACCCAAGAGTTTACCTGGTGTAACCAGTGTAAAGAAACCAGATGGTGCACGTTCATCAACTACCCAGACTCCTCTAAATCTGCCTGAGCAGATAGACAGCCAACAGGCTAAAAAGAGAGTAGCAGAGCTTCTAGCATCAAGGAACCAGCTAATGCTGATACAGCAGCAGCAGATAGCCCAGGCTCAAGTCCAGGCACACTTACAACAACAGACAGCACTGCTACAGTCCCAAGCGTTACAACATTTTCCTTTAGGGCCGGAAAATCGCCTTAAACAGCCTTTCTCCTTGCTGTCAGACAACTCACTCTCTCTGCAGCAGCAACTTCTTTTGCCATTTTTTTTGTCAGGAGACGGACTACTCAACTCAGAATTGTCTGTCTTGAGCCCAGAACTTGGCAATCTGTTATCTTTAAACTCCATTCCTAAAGAACATGTTAAGGCTGATCCTAAAAGAGAGTCTGAAGGAGACCAGAAACCAACCCCAAAACAAAGTTCAAGTCAAGTTGTAAATCAAACTGCTGATCAATGTCATAGGGAAGCAAAGTTTGGTTCGGATTGCAGTGGGCACCCCAACAAGCAGATGGAAGTAGATAACAGTAGTTCTGCTGGGGAAGAAGAAAAAGAAACCAAACATGTCCAAACTGTTAAAAATGAAAGCATGAAAGAAGAAACTGTTCCTGCCTCATCAAATTCGCCTGGTTCACAATGTCCTCCTCCAAGAGTGCCCTACGCAGCTACAAATGGGGAACCCCTTAAAGCTCTGCTTCAGAGTTATGGCTATGAGTTAGCCATGCAATACATACAAAGTCGACACAGACATCAACAACAAATGGTAACTCAAATAATAGATGCTGCTACTTTGAGTAAATTTGAATTGTGCCCAGAGAAGGAAGAATATGAGACTTGTGAACTGAAAAATGAAAATGTAAGAGAGTATTACAACAATGAAAGGCAAATAGAAAGCAAAGGTGATACTGAGGAAAATGAGCAAAGCAAAGATGAGCCACCTTCAGAGACAGAGAAAAAGTGCTGTGAGGCAGGGGAAAAGTGCAGAGACTGTGGCAAGTTTTTCTCTGATGTTTTGATTTTAAAAAGTCACCAAGAATATATTCATAGGTTGATGTTTCCATCTGCAGCACTGGAAAGGTTTTCTATGGAATATAGGCTCCAGTATGACCAAATGTACCCCCTTGGCCGACCTAATTCTGATGAAAATGTAACTGTGTGTACACAAGCTGTAGCTCCGACCCCGGCTACATGGACAGAACCAGAACCTGCTACAGTATCAGTAAAGCCTCAAGTGAAAACCTCTGAATCGTCTTCTACATTGCCACTTTCTGATACCACTACCAAGACAAGTGCTGCATCTAAAGATACGACAACAACTGCCCCTGCAGCTGCATCTCCACCATCCCCATCTCAACCACAAGACCTTCAAAAACAGGAAGATCCATTCCCAGGGACATCAACCACAACTACTTCTCAAAATGCAACTCCTATACTTCTTCCCTTGCCTAAAATACCCATGCTCCCTCTTTCTATGCCTCAACTTTCAATTCCTCCACTAACCTTACCAAAACTTCCACTTCCACCTATTCCTTTTCCCATGGATCTACCACTCCTTCCTCCAGTTGTGATGCAGTCCATGGCTCTTCAGACTCAACCATGGTTGGATTCAAATTTAAACCCAGAACTGGCAAAGCTCTACCAGTCTCAGCTTAACCAAGCACTACTTGGGCCTCAACCACAGCTCAGTACAGCTTTGCTTGCTCAGCAACCTCAGCACAGCCCAGGATTGTTAAATCAACCTGCACAGCTTAGTCCTGCTATACTGAGTCAACCATCTCAGCCAAGCCCAATCCCAGCTGGTCATCAAAGCCAAGCCAGCCCAACAACACCTGAACAACAGCAGGGTAAGCGAACAAGAACACGGATATCTGAAGAGCAGGTTTCTATTTTAAGAAAACACTTTGACATAAACAGCCTTCCTAGTGATGAAGAGATCAACAAAATGTCAATTCTCTCAAGTCTCCCTCACAAAGTAATCAAACATTGGTTTCGCAATACCCTATTTAAAGAGCGCCAGCGAGACAAGGATTCCCCATATAACTTTAATAATCCCCCAACCACTCCTCTGGAGGATGCTAGAGAGGATGTAATGCAAAACCAGCATCTGACACTTTCTCCATGCTCACTGTCCCCAGGAATTTCAGCCAACAACTCCCCACAACCACAGACAACTGACCTGCTTAAAGGAGAACCCCAAAGGGGAAGGCGATCTTCCAGAACCCGTTTCACAGAACAACAGCTGGAAACTCTACAAGGGGTGTTTGAGGCAACGCCCTACCCCAGAGAGGAGGAATACGACAGACTCTCTGCTTTGCTGTCTTTACCTAACAGAGTTATTGTTGTATGGTTCCAAAATGCGAGGCAGAGAGCCCGTAAAAACCAAGACCGGGGACCTGATGAAGGATTTGAGGGGAAAAACCATCTTAACAACATCCCAAGACAGAAAAGTGGCTTTTCCAGGAATGAAGAGGATAATCCGGAGAATACCTATGATGATGGAGGACAGCATGACTCTCAGAATGAAAATTCAATGGATTTAACCTATGAGTATTACTCTCACCCTGATTCACCTGCTCTTGATTCTGCTACTCAATGCACAGAAGGTGAGAATTTAACAGCTAAAGATGAACAAACAGCTGATAAATTGAATCAGGAAGATAAAATTACTTCTCATGCTCAGATTAGCCCACCTTTAGTCCCAACTCAAACAAATATTTTAGACACCGATATTCAACAGAAAGATGTTGCACAGTCTGTGAAAACTGAAACATGTTCAACCCCTGATCCTAAATTGCCATCAGAAAGTCCTGCAGAACCATCTCAACCATGTTCTCCTCCTTCGACACAAAAGACTACAAACTCCATCTTGTCTGTTTCTCATTCAGACCAGAATACACCCAATGGTCCTTTTGAGCGCACTCTTGAAAATGCTACTAATTCATCAGTTTCATCCAACCTTCCATCAGCTCCAGCATCTGAAACCATACAGACGCGGCTGTCTGATGCCGTGGCTTGTCATTCAACGGAAACCCAGTCACATCTCCAAGCCCACACTCAATTCCAGTGTAATCTGTGCCCAATGTCCTTGCCTTCATTTCAGCTGTGGCAAGAACATCAGACTAGGCACCTTCTGGCAGCGCAGTCCCAGGTACAACTTCTCCACTCTGGATTCACTGATCGAACAATGCCTTACATGATGCTTCACCCCAACCACACCTTAATGGCAAGTCAAATACTGTCAGGCTCTATGTCCCAAATGCATCCTAATCCCACACATCCTATGGTTTCACATTTGAACAACATTCAGATTAAAAATACATTATCGGATCAGTCGAATAACACCTTCAACAGTTCAATGGCACCTATAAAGCAAAGTACAAAACCTATGTCGGAGACCAGTTTTGAAGGCCAAAGGGCCAGTAGGGAGTTTGAAGAAGAGCACAGGAGGGATAAACGGCAGAGAACTACAATTACTCCAGAACAACTTGAAGTCCTATACCAGCGTTACAGTTTGGACTCTAATCCCACAAGAGGAGTCCTTGAAAGCATTGCACGTGATGTTGGCCTCACTCGACGAGTTGTTCAGGTAAAGTACAAATTAAGAGTGATAAAAAAAAAAATTAAAAAAAATCAGGAAAATTATGGGTGTTATATTAAAAATAAAAAAATAATGTTTTTCTTTAACAGGTTTGGTTTCAAAATACAAGAGCAAGAGAAAGAAAAGGACAGTTCAGGTCAGTGGGACCAGGATCTAGTTTCACGTTGGGCTTGAACCATCTACGCTGCCCATTCTGCAGGGCTCTCTTCAAGGTGAAGAGTGCTCTTGATGCACACATGAGATCCCGCCACTGGGCAGAAGCTGAAAAGGCAGGCTACAACCTATCATCAGATTTTGGATCTGGTGGGCACACTGGGATGGCTATAACATCTGCCATGGAGAGACCCAGCTCTTCGGTCTCCTCCATTCTTAACCCAAACCGGGGCTGCGACATTGGCAACAAAGAGCTGACTCTGAAGCCACTTGTGACTTCTTTGTCTTCATTAAGAAATTTAAGCAACCCGGAAGATGACGATGACTTTGAAGAAGATGATGAGGAGTACCTATGTGAGGAGACTAACAGTGTAGCTGACCAAGGTTCTCCTAATCCTGAAGGATCTGGGGTTCAAAGCTCAGATGAGACACCAACTCAGCATCACCATCACCATCAGCATCAGCGCCAAAGGACACAGATGAGCCACCTCCAGGTACTTCAGCTCAAAAACTTCTACAGGAACCACCGCACACCAAACCGCCTTGAGTGTGAGACACTGGGTCGGGAGCTGGGATTGCCTCACCGTGTAGTTCAGGTAACACCAATTCCAGTTTGGCCACATTGATGTTTCAAATAAAATGTATTAATGTAATTTAAATACTTTACCTTTTTCTATATTTACAGGTATGGTTTCAGAATGCCAGAGCTAAGGAGAAAAGAGCCAGAAGTTTGAGCTCCGACTCTGCAGAGAGGGAGCAGGCTGAGTTGTCTGCAGGGGCAGGGGAGAGAGACAGAGCTTAGAAAGGCAGACATTTGCCTTGAAATGTTTTCTGACCAAAATCACCCTGCAGCTGAAGTCCACCTCCACATGTACCCTATCTGCCTGCTGCCAAACCATTAACCTGAACACCCCAAAGATCTAGAGCCGCAGGGCCCCAAAGAGAAGCCTTCTCAACTAGTAGGAGAGAGTCCAAACTGTGTCCTCTTTTCCACAGATTTCCTCTTTTTCATATTATTCCTGAGCCTTTTTTTTCAAGCCTGCCCTTTTGTGTTCAAACAAGCGCCTCCCTCTATTCCATCATCTTCCTTTTACTTAACGCCCTCCTGATGAAAACCAACCAGATGCCACAGAGGCCAAAGAGCATTCTCCAAGTATGTGACCTCACTGCCCAGCTAGACCTGCAGTCTACCTCTAAGTCTGCCTGACAGACTCACAGTGGGCCCTCCACCAGACAGTGCTAGATGACTAGCTGTGTAGCATGTAGTACCAGTCTGTACGAGGCTGGCAAAGATATTGTCAAAGAAATTTTAGTGTAAATACAGAGCTCCAAAAAAACACTTGAAAGAAAACAAAGCAGTTAGTGGTGTAATGAGAAAAAGAAAAAGAAGACCCTTGCAATACACAGGGGTGTTTGCATAGAGCTTTTTGTAAAGACTAACTCAGATTCCAAAGCTCATAACCAAAATTTTACATGTCTGTGGATTTAGTTTGAACCTTTGCTTTCGATGAAAAAAGAAAAAAAATTGCAGAGTTGACTTTTGTACGGTGAAGGTGTGGGATCTGCAGCTGGCATCAGTAAGCAGAGTACCAATAGACTGAAGCGGTGCTACATTGCAGCCTCACCTTTCCCAAGCCAATGATGAGTCTTCTGTTGTACATGTAAGGTCCTTTAGTGAATAACAGCCCAAATAGCACAGTTCATAAAAGGTCAGTTTGTCCTGAAAGGGGCAAACTATTTTTATAGCACTCAACCATAATACTGTATATGAAAACTTTAACCAAACCCAAATTGACATTGTGTGTGTTTAGTAATAGTTTTTTTTAATATAAATCTTATGGATTGAAACAAACTGTCTTGCTTCAATATAATAGTGTCATGATGGTTGAAAAGATTATGACAGCTTTCCTATGTTCAGGCAAGGTGTCTTAACTGCCTTTGCATTCTATTTGAATATACCAATGGCTTACCAATATTATGTGATTAATGTAAAGCTTTCTATGCTCAGGTTAACAGCTCAACATGGCCCCATTCCAAATGTGATCAGAATTCTGTATTCGTCTGTTTTTAAAGCAGAAGAAGCCTGGTTAAAACGTGAACCAAGAATTGCATGATGTCTACAAAAGTATCTGTCTTTCAAAGATCTGAGCTTTTCAACTCCGAGTAATAGATTGTTACTTAAAAAAACATATTAAAACAAAAGTGTTTAATAGTGTGAGTGGTAAATGTACAGTATTTAGATTTTGTATGGTTGACTCGAGACTTCATTGGATGTTTGAAACGCGACTCCCTTTTCCACATACAGGGAGGTTCTCAGCAAAGTTGAAAAACTTTGGATATTACTGCTGTTATTTTTGTACGCCTAATTTATTTTTCCCTTTCCCTACCCGTCTTAGTTTATATTTTCCTACACCTTCCTTCTCTGTTCATTTACAACCAGTTCTTACTCTACCTGTAATAATGATAATATAACAATAATAGCTAAACAATAATTAATGCTTTAAGACAAAAATCCAAAGACCTAATAATACTTTAACCGTATGACCTACAAAAATAAGCGCTACTGTTTACTTGACGACATATTGCTGTTTTTAAAGAACAAAGGAGTCCCAAGCTACTGTTTTCTGCCTCTCATAAGCACACTGGAGACTGTAACCAAAACCCCAAACTAGAGCCATGGCAGTCTGTAATATAGCGGTTAAAGAGTTTTACTTCTCTTGAGAAATGTTGCAGTTTATTTTTTTTTATACCATAGTGTTGAACTTCAGCCCTTAAGGATGTCCAGTTTGCTGCTAATGTACTGTAGTTTCTAACAATATGTAGAAAGATGCATGCTCTGATTGCTTTACCACTAGGCTTTAATGACTACAAACTGTAATGATACCTGTGATGCTGTTCATGAACTGCTCCACTATTATTCTGTTAAAGTAATGGATATGTGGGGGCTTTTATTTCTAACTAGTTTGTTTTTCATTGTCCTTTTATTTTCCCTGCTCGAATGAAGGAAATGGCCTTCCAAATAACATATTTTTTCAAGCTTCCAGTTTCATAGAAACCTCTCTTGGACATAAGCGTCTTAATGTCTATGGAAATATTCAATATGTGAACGAGTTAAGGCCCATGCCTTCCAACGTTAGTGTCTTTCTTTTTGCAATGTCTATAGCCTATGGTCCAGCGGAAACAACTTTGCTGAACATCATAGCCGACTTTCCAAAGGAATACGGAATGAAAAACTGTCTTGTTTTGTTCTAAAACCAACCAATGTTTACGTCAATACCAATGAGCTTTCTTTTGTACAGAAATGTGCAGTCCAAATACCACAAAGGCAGTTTTGTAAACCAATAATTTCAATTTAATTTATCTCTTTTTCTCTTAAACTTAGTGACTGTAAGATGTACATATTGGAGTCCTCTATGGTAAAGAGACTCTTATCCTTACTGTAGTTAAAACTGTTTTTTTTTTCTTTTCTTTTCTGGATATGTTGTTGCCATAGTGATGACCAAAAAGATACCTGTGATGTGCACCTGTCCTTATGTCCTGCTCCAGTGGTTTTCTGTGTCTCTTAACTTTCCCTAACTCAAGCCTCCTTTAATGGTATGTGTTTCTCCTCCTACCCACTCCTCCCCCCCATACTCCACTGAGCTAAATAAAGTCTGCTTTGGTGCACGCTCTGGTCTCATCTCTTCGGTCTAACTTAGAGAGAAGCTATTCCATCAACGTTGTGCTATGCGAGGATGTCTGCCCCTCAGATGTGCTTCATATTTCAGGTTGAACGTTCGGTGGTGGAGAGTGTCTGGATGGAAAGCTTTTGGTGTGCAATGTGTGTGTATGTGTGAGACAACAGAGCGTGGAAGGCGTTTGGTGAATAGAGCCTTGACCTCTGGGGTCACTTCATTAATTACATCTGTGACATTCAGCCAGATGAGTTTCCTTTGTGACTAAATGATATGATGAATATTAACGACCTGGGATGAATTACACTGCTGCTCCTGCTGCTGCTGCTGCTGCTGATGATAATGTGTTTTACGACTGGGAGAGTGGGGACAAAAACTGCACACTACAGCACATTTAAGACACTGATATTCATTTGCAACATTTCAAAGACCACATCTTAGGCTGGTAGAGAGACTTTTATTAAAATGTTTTACTTCATTTTTTAGCGGCAAAACTTTACTGTGGTTAATGAATGAACTTCTCCAGGGAGGAGAACCTTAACATGGGAATGTGAGGTTATGTTCACTTTTAAAGTCAAGGTGCAATCTAATTCTTCTGCTGCGGGTTTCTTGTTTTACCAAATGCAAAAAAAATGACCTGTATCAAAAGGTTATGTTGGGGCGACACGAACAGATCCATGAAGAGAACAATAGTAAAGTAAAAGGAGGCCTTGGGAAAGATCTCGTCTGATGATAGCCATCTTAGAAAGTCATTGCGATAAAGTGATCCCCCACCATTTCTCCTTCTCCCTGTCCTCCCCCTCTTAATCAAATGAGTACTGTGCAGCTGGTGGGGTTGCGGCAAAAGGGGGTACGTGCATGCGTGTGGGGGGGTTGAGGGATAGCGTGAAATTATTGCCTGCTGGTGTATGTGTGTCGCTGGGGGTAGCAGCATAGAGTGGGGGATGGGCTGGGGCCGAGGAGGGGGTGTAATGTCATTGCCTGCTGGTGTATCTGTAGTGGGGGCTCATTTAGATTTAGATTGGTTATGTGAGGAGAGAGCTTGAAAGGCCAGCTCATGTTTATGCATGAATCCCAAAGCATGCTGCTGTGGTGGCGCCCTGAGTTAAAGAGACAGAGCTGAAATATATTCGCGCATCCAGACACACCTCTGTTTCGGAGGATAAGGATTCATCTGGAGCCCCGCAGCGCTATCGGATAAATTTCGTGTGCAGATGTAGGACTGTTTGTGGCATTATTTCTCTTTCCTTTCCATCTTGTACACAGATGTATAACAGAATAGAATAACAAAAGCTTCCTTTTATTAAAAAAAATATACATACAATGTTTAAAAAAAGGTTTTAAAAATACCACCCACATAATTTTTCCAGTGCTAGTGCACGGCTTTCCACCTTATAGTCACTCTAACCCCAGAAGTGATCAGTAAATGTCTTCGAAAGAGAGTTGGTTCAGCACTTCATCAGGTAGAAAGTGGTTTTTATTTGGAAATGTGGTCCCTATCCATCTTTTAAATTACTTTTTAATGGCCGTCACACCATCCTAATCAATCATTTTACAGAGGTAGCCTTTAAGCGCAAATACAATATAATTCTTACGTTCTGCAGCGAAGATACACTGCATTTTTGGGGGTGCACAACGTGTTTTTAAATCAGTTCCTGGTTTTCTTAGAGACATCACAAGTCTGCCTTTCCTCCTCTCATGTATTCTGATAACCCATCCTCATATTACACTGATTTCTCTCTGAAATGGCGGACGGAATAACTTACTGCTTTTCATTGTTCAGGTCCACACTTTGTGATCCTTCACCATCCCCCTGTCACGCTGCCAACCCCCCCACACCCCTAGCCACAGTACTTTACATCTATAATGAGATACAAATACGCATCAGCAGGAGAGTGTCTATGCCACGCGTCACTGTGTGAATATTACACACACTTATTAGCTGGATTATGTTAATCTTTACACTCCACTCACAGACAACAGACTCTCCATGATATGGGGGTGGTCAGGCGGCGCATTGTCGTGTGTGGCTGTATGTGTGCAGTGCTGTAAAGTGTGCGAGAGTGATTGCCATGTTGTCAAACTGATCTGCATGTGAAAGGGTGGTCTAATTACATCACTTACGCAAATGAGAAATACACACAGGCATGCACCTACATCATTGCCTCCTGGACAGCTTCCTGCTCGGATCAAGAAGACCACAAGAGGTTTTCTGTTGACGACAAACACTGGGTGACAGTGCCACCTGTCAGAAATGTGTTTTGACACATTACGTTAAAGTTTCTTGAAGTGCTTTGATAAATAGACACAAAATGGAAAGATTTGTCAAGTTCAAGGAGAGCTAAATAAGTCAGTTGATGACTGTTATTGCAAGCAGTAGCACTGCACATCTAGTGATTAAATTTTTTCAGGGTGATATATAGATAGTATCACTGGTGGCATGATTGATTGAGTCTGACACATTTTAATTATGCCCAAATTAAATGAATTGGCTGGCAGACTATAAAACATTGCTGTTTAATAATGAGTCTCTCCATTTTTCTTTTTTTTTTCCTTCCTTCACCCAATTCTATTTTGGCAGCCCAGACCAAATAACCACTCTCTATTTAATGATATGCAAATGAATTTTCATGAACCTCACGATCCCATGCGATGATTAAACCAAGATGACATTAGCTCCTGTGCAGCTACCGCTGTCAGTGTTTCTCTCTGCCTCTTTCCCCCCATGTCTACCATCTCCTTCTGTATCCACGACAACAGCCAGCTGTGATATTAAGGGGTTTGTTGTCCCGGTTCCCCAATGAATTTTCTTTGTGAAAGGTGACATTCCGAATATCCAGTGTTATTTTAGAGAGGTTTTCCCAACGGAGGAGCATCAGAGTGAGATGCTAGCTTTCACACGACATACTGTAACAGAAGAGTGAGGACATTCATGCTGCAACAATAACATCATACTAAAGATTTGGTTGGCGTTCCACATTTCATTTTCCCACTTGGAGTGCTCTCCCTCCCGTTCCGTTTTAGTCTGTATCCTGCTTCACCTCCTCTGTCGTTTATTGTACTCCATTTGCATAATGAAGCCCAGGCTTAATTAAGATCCCACTGGAGTCTGGAGCCAAGGATGAAGGAAAAAGGAAGAGAAAGAGGTGGGGGGGAGTCCTGCATTTCTTAGCTTATCCGCACGCTTTCCTAGTAGAAGCCATGATTTGGCGGGGGGCGTAAAAGAACGATGACAAGCGATTAAATCACTAATTATGATTGGCTGGTAGAATTAGTGTGTGGTTGTTAATTAGCTGTAAATGAGATGCCCAGACAGTTGCCCGCCCCCGTTGGCTGCAACACCCCTCCAGACTGGCAATGGTGAAACTCAGCTTAACTCCAATGAGATTTTCAAAACACATCTTCCTTATAGGACAGTTGCAGTCTGGAGGGATATCCCGATAAGAAGATCCCAGGTGTGCAAGTCCAGGAAAAGAGGCTCTTCATCATCTCTGCCTTCTGTCTCCCACTGTTCTTCATTAAATAAATGCTTCCCAAATTCTTCTCTTTGTAAAACCTTCTTTGTAGTATTCTATTTGTTCATTCTTTCCATTTTCTGATTGCTTTTCTTCTCCAAAATGAGACGGCGTAATCCTTCTTTTTACATCATTGTAATGGGCAAAGAGATCCATTCAGTGGAGAACTGGGCACAGAGCAGATTGGCACCCAGGAAATGCCTTTTGTCCCATTCTTTGCTGCATCTGTTGGTTGGGTGTTAAACGTTTGCCACAAATTTGTGCTGGCACATACTGCGATTTTGGACAGGCTTTGATGGCGCCGGTTAATGCTTCACAGTTTGCGTTTGGCATGATGCCACGTTTGTTTTTAGCCTTTCCCTTGAGGGGATGTCTTCGCCAAAAACATTTAAACCATCCGAAATGCGTTGCTCACCGTATGGAGACTTCTGTTTACAAATGTGCGCATTATGCTGCCTTGGCAGGATGCCACCTTTATCCTGTGCCCTTGATGCCCGCGCGAATGGATGCCACGGCGACCGCTGGTTACTATCGCCTTGGCACTTCCCTTTTGGATTTGTCTGGACAAACAAAACGAGGAAATCCTCGGAGGTTGGTTCTCTTGTCTTCCACTGAAACAATTTCCACCATCTGGTCTGAACGCTTCGAGTGCGCCATGGATGCACCCTGGCACCGTCGCTGGCTGGCACAGCTGGCAGAGAGAACGTCAACAGTCAGAAAGCGGAAAGATTGAAGTATTTTCCAGTGGCATCCTTCATCCTGTGATCAACGATCCAAGTGGGCATCTTTTCAGCGCCACCTTTCTGCTCCTCAACCTTTTTCTGTAGATCCTTTATCCATCGATATCCGAGTCATGCACAACCAGCTGGCATCCTACTGCTATGCCATCGTCGAAGGTCCTTCATGTTTACTTTTCTCTTCCCGATCGCATGTTCCCGACGCCCTGTCACGCCTGTGCCAAGCTGGCATCATAGTAGCTGTATGGAGGTCTTTTTCTCTCGTTTGTTGTAATTCTCTTCGCCCCTTCGCCCATGCCCGCCCCTGCTCAAGTCCTGACTGGATGGCACCGTGCCAACCTGCCACCGCTCGCTCATTTGCAGCTCATCCCTCCATTGCCCTTCCCCCTGTACATTTTCAACCCTTTCTCGTGCATTAGTTTTACTCATTCACTCTCTAAATCATTCATTCCATCATTACTTTATTAGAGATTATACAACTTTTCATTTATGAAGAAGCTGCACAAATCTGCACTGTGTATTGCCATTTGAAGGATTATTTTACCACGCGAAGAAGACTGCCCTGTAGGTAATTACAGCAGCAGTTACTTATTCCGCAGAGACGCGAGGAGATGGACGAAAAGAGCATCGCGAAAGCTGGAGAAAGCCGTGTTGTTTTAATTAACTTTTACCAACCCCCTCCACGTGTGTTCACTTCACACTTCTAAGAGCCTTGAGCAGGTTGTGTTTAGTCAAACACCCACTGTACAGCTCTATGATTGATGCAATTATCAGCAAATAGTGTACCACTGACCTCACTCGTTTTACCAAAATGACCCATGGTCCTTTGTGTGTTTTTTTTTCTTCTCTTTTTTTTCGCACTTTGGATTCTCTTCAGTCAAACAAAAGCTGCCAGTGCTGGAGAAGCTATTAAGCAAATACTCTCATTAGAACACAAAACATAATGAATATGTAAATGATGTGTGTAATTTATGCATAGGCTAAGAGACTTGTTCACTATTCAATCTGCCATTATTTTTATCCCCATTTCCCTGAATCTTCACACTATTCTGCCAATTTTCTTTTTTTTTTTTTTTTGGCTGAGACCACATACTGTAATGAATCAATGGGGGATCCCTTTATGCCTTGCCATTGTTTCTTTTACTTTTCTTCCTTTATTTCAGTGAGAATACAGGCTGTCATCCCAAAAAAATGAATCCTGCAAGAACATAGACTATTGACTCAAGGTTTTTTTTTTTCAACCATTCACAAGAACCGTAAATCTATCAGGGCTGATGTTGCTGCCCCCCCCTTTTTTTTCCCTTCCTGCTGCTGTGTTGATCTTAACGTTTGGTCAAATTTTATGGTAAAATGAAGCATGCCCCAATACACAGAAAGAAACCTTATTCTGTCTAGGATAAACATCTATAATACTCTGGCTCCCTTGGCAATCACCATAGCAACAAACCAAGGTACCCACGTGCATTGCATAATAAGATGTTCTCCAGCACCACAGATCATAAAGCAGCGGCAAACTAGACACCTGCAAACTAGGCGCCGCAAGCAATGGACGTGCATTAGAAAACAACCACTCAAATGTCAAGTTTTACCTATTCATCCTCTTATTTATTAATATGCCGGAGAAGAAAACACACGCTCTTAGAGGCGTTCTCTTTTTCTGTCTCTGCAAACCTTAACAGGTGCTGACGAGCCACAGTCAATGATTGTAATGAGCTATTGATCACCGTGGGAAAATAGAGGGACAGAGAAGGGTGAGGAAGGCATGGGGGAATGAGAGGACACAAACAGAAGGAATGCTGGAAAAGTAAATTGCTAAAAAAGAAAATACAAAATTGAAACAAGTTTGGACGGGGTATCAACACTTGATTTAATCTGGTCCTCATTCTTCTTTTGTACATAAATTTTTGCATGGATTAGAGGGAAACGGTCCTTTCAAAAGAGTGGCTTCTGGACTAATTTAAAGATGACCATGCAGACACGCTTTCCATGACCAAGTCCATATGCCGATGAATGGCACTGACGCAGTATCTCTATTTTCTCTTTTTTTTTTTTTTTTTTTTTTTTT
>NC_050517.1:21079743-21088924 GCF_002922805.2 Oryzias melastigma
GATTGCTTTAGGGAAGGGGGAGGTGCTTTGCGTGTGTCTGTGTGTGTCTCGTGCGTGTCGGCTGGCATTTCACATAATGAAATGCAGCAGGGAACAAAGAGCTGGGGGCCCTATTCTCTGTGCTGAAGCTTCATTTTCACTCCCGTCAGTCTGTGATTCTTCCATAGCCCTTGCCTTGTGTACATGTATGTGTGTGTTTATGTTGCATGAGGCTTTTTTTTTCTAGTGTGTTTGAGTGTCCCCTCCTCCTTGTGTTAGCATTCTGCATGGCAGATTCCCCTAATGTAATAACTGTGTCTGCATGTCTAATTTACAGCAGGAGAGAGTAAATAGCCTGTGGTTAATTACAGTATGTGTGTGTGTGTGTGTGTTTGTGTCTGGGTGTGTGTCTACACGTGCGTGGGTGTGTCAGAATGATTTATGAGTTGCAAATAGTTACACCACTGCCCCGTTTCTCCTCACTTAGTTTTTAATCTGTCTTTCCATTAATTTTCCCGGAGATGTCATTATGGTTTTATAACAGTGTGCATGAGGAAGCCCATGTGAGTGCACGGATGTGTTTATAAGACAGAGGTGAGGACACTATGTGGGCATCAAGGCAGGATGAACACCTGGGCTGCACTTTTCTACCTTCCCCCCCCCCTTCCTGGTGCTTCATTCACTCTCTTCATTGAGAGTCACAATGAACACAGATCTTTATTGACAGTACACGGCAGAACATGGAAACAGCAGGTCAATCCGTTTAGCCCAAAGGCCGATACACCAATTCACCAATTTGTCAGTGTTAGTTTGAGAGAGAAAAGCAGCTAATCTCTCCTCTCTGCTCTCTATTGATCACACACTTAGACTCCACTTCTCTGTCTAAACACTATTGATTCTCCCTCTCTCTCAATCTCTTTCTCCTACTCTCTTTTTCTTGTGCCCTCCTCACATACCACAACTCTCAGCACATTGTCCCTTCATATACCCCAACAGCTCCCCTCAGAACGACAGAGACTGCAGAGGCTCCGTCTCCGGCGCCCAGCGTCACAGTCTAGGTGCTGCCTGCCAGCTGATTAATAGTTTGATCCACGGTGTCACAAATCACCGTTCCCTGCTGCGCACATCCAAAAGGTAGTCTCTGTCTCATTAAAAAAATCAATTACTTTGCAGGCCTCCAACAACGCAAACACGGAAAGAGATTAAAAATTCACTTTTAGGTTGGCCGTCTCATCGCTTTGTTTCTCAGCCACATTTCAGAAGAAGTCTTGAAAAGAAAAACCTTTATGTCAAGATGAAAGCTATAAAAAAGGACCCTACTCCCTTCAATCCAAATCAAAGCCAAGGATGTATTTTAATTAGGTTTTTAGACCTAGTCAGGAGAATGTTGAAGATTTATTCTTAAATAAATGGCTAACTTTCCTGAAGCATTCATGAGGTAAGTGTTTATCAACTTATTCAAACGTTATTAAAAAAGGCACCAATGCTTAAATTGTACTGCAGTCAGTTACAGTTTTTTCTCCTCGCCTGGTTTTGATTTGTTTGACTTGTGCTCCCCCTACTGGAGATCTTCTATCATTACAAATATGCAACTTCACAGGTTATACAAAGTTTGGCACGTGCCTTGTGTAACTGCAAATCAGCTGCTGTTTGGTAACACGCGCTCGTGTTCAACACGAAGAGGCAGCTTGTATCCGCCTGTCCGAACTTTCTAATCTATAACAAACATTTTTAGTACCTTAAATGTAAAGATGTCGCCCTCAAAGGATGACCACGCTCTGGTGAGGGAGATGCTGAAGGAGGTTCTGACGGGTCGAGAAGATCCAGAGGGATTCTTTGCGATCTGTTTGTCAGTCCTGGGCCACCGTGAGACTTACTCGATGTTCCCGACACTCATCAAGCCTCTGTCCACGGCCAACATCAGTGTCCACTCCACCCTCACCTTGATCTACGAAGAATACTTCTCCAAGGTAAGCGTTGGTCAAACTTAAATAAATAAATTGAAAAAAAAGTATTAACTTTTAGAGCAAAGAAACCCCATATCAACATTTAGTTTATTATTGCTACTTTATTTTCAGTGTATTTACGTCACTTAAAAACGGTTTCAGGCAATTTTACATCTTACGCGCCGCATACAGCAAATGTTTGCTAGCAGGCAAACTCAACTTTTCTTTTCTTTCTTTTTGTTTAAGCTTATTATATGTCTTATAGGCAAGTGACCTTTTAAGTAAAAGTAAATAAACCAATAAAAATAAAAAAAAAGTGACATGGCGACTTGAAATTATCATTTCAAACCTTTTATGCTCTAGAATGAGGCTAACGGCTAGTGGCTAAGCATGTCTTTTTGGTACTGAACATGTTAACAGGCTGCCTACTAAAGTTATGCGCTAAACGGTGCTAAAGCAGGAAAATAAAATGAAACAATACGATTACCGTAGAGGAGTGTTTAAGGGTAACACTAGTACACCTGCCCATTTATGCAAATGTCCAATCAGCCAATTAAAATGGAGGCAGTTTTTTTTCCCCTGAAAGCTGATTGGCTACTCATGAGTTTGTATGGTTGTTTGCCTTTTTTCCTTGTGTTTCCTGAAAGATATTAGTTTTGCTGTTTTTTAAAATATATATATATATATATATATTATATATCATGCCATAACAATGCTCACAAGTCCTCTTTTCTCTTCTAAATAGAGCCTGAAGTCTTTGTATTTAAGTTAAATCAAAGTTAAAAGTTGAAAAATGAAAATGTATCATCATAAATACCAATACACTAGCACTTTGTGTTTCAGCATTTCCTAATGCTAAATGATTAAAGAGTTTATACCTGACTAAAATGTCCTACAGTTAAAAAAAAAAAAAACAAAAAAAAAAAGCAAGAACCAAAAGGAAATATTGCTTGGGAAATTTAAGTACGACTCAAGGCCAATTCTGAACACCTTGTGTCCTTAGATGTTCATTGTGTGAATCCCAATTCTTCTGCTCTTTTGTCGACTCTACCTCAACATTTATACAAAGTGGACATTTTCTGGTTGTCTACCTAATTTCCTCATTAATAATTTTGAATATATTATTTCAGTAGTTTGTATTTACCATATTTTGTTCTAGAAAATTATTATGTTTTGTTGTCTTGCCAGCGCTTCTGGTTTTTCAGACCGCTCCTTGTGGTCATTGCGTCCTTGACCAGGACATCTAACCTTCACACTTTAATTTTCATTATTTGATGTCTTTATGGATGTAAACCTCTGTTGATTGATTGTATTGCACATTCATTATTCTTTCTTGATTGCTTGAGATAAACCATTCTAATCTAATCTAATCATAAATCTGTGCATCTCTTTGGATTAAAGTGTCAGCTTTGAAGTTGTACTTCATTTTTAATTGTAATGGTTTTTCATTTTTTATTAGCAAAGAGAGGTAACTTGAATATCAATTTTAGGAAGCTGTTTCCAAAGTCATAATTGTCCCAAAACTTTTATGTATGTGAAAAGGAAGACAAGGGTAAGGGTAGGACAAAGGAGTAGAGTGAGATTTAGCTTTAGGTAATGGTTTTACTAAACAGAATGTTTTACTTAACAATGTTTAACTAAACAGAATTGAAAAATGTTCTGCAATACACATGATACACACAGCAAAAACTAAATAATATTAAAAGTGACATAGATTTTTCTTTTAAAGTAACCTAGACAACAAGCCAAATAAATAAAAAAGGATTTGTTGTTTGATAGAACGTCCCTTTCCCTCTTAAAGATAATCATGATGAATGAATGAACTCTTATTATCACATGACAGTCTCTTTTGGAGCAATTATGAAATGTATCCATACAGCCTAATGCTTAAGGGGTTAATAATATTATTTTTTTTTTATCTCATTGTGTGATTTTCAACAACTGCAACTAATCATTGAGCAAACTAATGTAAAAACAAAAAAGAAAATTTAAATCTATTATATTTTTATTCACAAGTTCAGCACCTGATTTGATTTACTATTTTTTTTAATTCAAATATAAATGTATCTTTCAAATGTCCAGTCATTTTTTGGGTATGAAAAACGCTTTTCTCATAACTAGAGGTATAATTTGCCAAAAGGCCAAATTTTTATGTTTAAAATTATAATTTCGATTAAAAAAATAATTGAAAACACATTTTGGGCTGAGAAAAATACAATAAACTGAAATAAATACATATATTTGATACAATGATATTGCTGTTTATTTTTTTAAACAAAGATTGATTTGATTAAGCAACTTTTAGAATCCAGCCCTAAAAATCTACTTTAAAAAAATCTGTATCTCATAAATGTTAAAATAAAGTAATTTAAAATGAGTTTTGACTACATGTGTAATTCTTATTCCTTAACTAAGTTGAAGCTTGGAAGTTTATTGATTGAAAGATAAAAAATAGTGACTAAAAATATTATCATTCTGAAAAAAAGAAACTAATGATGCGTTTTTCCATTTGACCTCTAGACTGGCGACGATGACCTGGAGCTTGCTTTGGCTTTGTCTCTTATGGAGATGGAAGATCAGCAGCTTTCAACACAGCACCTGCAGTCTGAGGTCAGAACCACCCAGAGCGACCCATTTCGACTGAATTCAGCTTCTGGATTCACAAACAAGGACACAAAAACTAAACATAATGATCCTCAGAACAATAATAAAGCACAAACCAAGCAATATGCGGTAAAAGAAAGTACAAACCTGATGGAAGATCAAACTTCGAATCAATCTGAGAAACCGAAAAGCGCAAAGAGCAGAAGGAAGCGGAGAAAAGGAGCTGTTAGTATTATAGGCCTACCTGGTTCACCTTCAGCATCTCCGCCTGTTCTGCTGTGGTTCAGGAGGGACTTGAGATTGTGTGACAACCCCGCTCTTAATGCAGCTCTAGAAATGGGTGCACCTGTCATCCCTGTCTTCATATGGAGCCCTGAGGAGGAGGAGGGCCCAGGAGTTACAGTGGCTGCAGGGGGAGCGAGTAAGTTGCTGAGGAAATCAATAAGAAATGGGTTTAACAATGCTTTTGTCATCTAATTAGGTTCTGCTTTTTTTTGTCAGGTAAATATTGGCTTCATCAGGCTTTGGCTTGTTGCTGCACCTCTCTGAACCGCATTGGCAGCCGCCTCACTTTTCTTGAGGCAGAGGAGCAAAGTTCTCTTCGAACCCTGAAGCAGCTGGTGAAGGAGACCGGGGCAAGAACTTTACTAGCCAACGCTTTGTATGAACCTTGGCTGAAGGAAAGGGATGATGAGGTAGTGTCGGCACTCCAAAAAGAAGGTGTTGAATGCAAGATTTCCCACTCCTACTGCCTCAGAGATCCTTACTCTGTTAGCACGGTGGGGGTAGGACTCCGAGGTTAGTCGGAGTTTTCTATTTTCTACAAAAATTCTGTCAAACGTGTAACTTTTTAATAACTGATGATTGTTTTTTTTCCTGCGATGTAGGAATAGGTTCTGTTTCTCACTTCACGAGCTGTTGTAAACAGAATCCAGGGCCTGCTATCGGGGTTCCTCTGGACCCCCCACAATCCCTTCCGACACCTGCCTGTTGGCCACAGGGTGTTCCTTTGGAGGCGCTGGGTCTGGCTCGCATGCCCCGCAGGAAAGACGGCACAATAGTGAGGGAGCACATCTGTTCATAACATAGACCATGTCGTTCTGAAAGTCTTCTTTAAAGTCTTTTCTTGCTTTAGATTGACTGGGCTGCAAACATTCGAACGTCCTGGGACTTTAGTGAAGACGGAGCACATGCTAGGCTTGATGCCTTCCTTCGTGATGGTGAGACCTCGCTAGATTCATGGTCAGCGTTTCTTGTGAGGATCGCCACTGAACTCCAGTATCTTTCCACGTCTTCCAGGTGTGTACAGATACGAAAAGGAGTCCGGCAGGGCAGATGCTCCAAACACGAGCAGCCTCTCTCCCTATCTTCACTTTGGCCAGCTCAGTCCACGCTGGCTTCTGTGGGACGCCAAAGGGGCGCGCTGTCGATCTCCAAAATTTCAGCGCAAACTGGCGTGGAGAGATTTAGCATACTGGCAGTTAACGCTGTTTCCAGATCTTCCCTGGGAATCTATCAGACCTCCTTATAAGGTTGACAAATCTCTTAATTTAAATCACTTTTTGTCTGGAATACATTATTGATTCTGGGGTTTTTCTAGGCGCTGAGGTGGAACACAGATCGCCGCCACCTCAAAGCCTGGCAGCGAGGTAAAACGGGCTACCCTCTGGTCGACGCAGCCATGCGGCAGCTGTGGCTGACCGGCTGGATGAACAACTACACGAGACACGTGGTGGCGTCTTTTCTCATTGCATATCTGCATCTTCCATGGCAAGAAGGCTATCGCTGGTTCCAGGTAGGATTCTGTCCTTCGTGCAACTCCCATCATGCATCAGGCAATGGAATTGACAGGATCAAACTTTCAGGACACCCTGGTGGATGCAGATGTTGCCATCGATGCGATGATGTGGCAGAATGGGGGCATGTGCGGCTTGGACCACTGGAACTTTGTCATGCACCCTGTGGATGCAGCACTGACCTGTGACCCCTATGGCCACTACGTCAGGAAATGGTGCCCCGAACTCGCAGATCTGCCGGACGAGCTCATTCACAAACCCTGGAAATGTCCTGCGTCCATGCTGCGGCGAGCAAGTGAGGAGTTTATTACATATGATCCCATTGGTTATTCAAACATGTTTGAAAATGTGATTCCTGTCTGTTTAGAGATCGTGTTTGGAGAGACATATCCTGAGCGGATAGTTGTCGACCTGGAGGAGCGGAGAAATCAGTCTCTACAGGACGTGGCTTCAGTGCGTAAAGAGTTTGGACAGTTCGTGGACAAGCGCTCAGGCTGCGACTTGGTGCCTTTGCCCCCCCGGCTCGTCTCCGAGGCTCTGGGATGGTCTAAGAGGGACGGAGAAGCAGCAAAAGAAGGGAAGCAGTTTCTGCTCCCCGTCATCACCCGCATGGAATTCAAGTATCAGCGAGACGATCCAGACGCAGACGCGGCGTCGAACCCTTACAACGCCGTCCTCAAAGGATACGTGAGCCGCAAGAGGGACGAGACCATCGCCTTTCTTAACCAACAAGACTTCACCGCCAGCGTGATGTACGAGGGAGCGCAGAGGCGGGAGCGGCTCGAGCGGGACTACCGCAGGATGGAGGGGCTGCCTCCGCCCCCTTCCGCTCGGGGGAGAGCCAGACGCACTCCAACGGCCAAAGACAGGTTCTCTATAGTTCCTGGTGGGGTGGTCACTTCATAGGAAAAGGAGAATAAAAGAGCTACAACATGAACTTTAGGCTGTATCAGGAAAATACAAGTATTTATGGCAGGACTTTCTGCACAATCCTGGGTTACATTTTGAGAGATTTTTTACTTTTTCTTTCCCACTGTGGCCTTTTTACATTGTAGCAACGGGTTTCTGTGTTCCCTTATTTATCAGTATAACCCACAATAGGCGAAATTCAGAGTAGTCAACTTAGTTTTACATTTATTCTAGATGTTTTAAGGCTGTAAAATACCTCACTACACACTTTATGCACTTTTCTCAGACAAACGTGAACATTTTTACAATTTTCTCTCTTTTAAACTCTCAAAATTCAAACTTTTGTAGAAAAATATAGATTTTTTTAAAAAAAATATTGAAATCAGAATGAATTCTGTACAGGAGACACAGCATGGAGGAGATTGATAATTGTCTACAGCCAATCAGAATGCAGAGCACAAAGCTCTGTTTAAAAAAATAAAAGCATGCAAAATTGCACCAAAAAAAGTGTGGGAAAAGTATATTTAATAAGTGGGAAAAGTGCAATTTACACAAAGCATCAATGTTTGTGAAATGAAAACGCCTGTCCATCCTGGGATAGGATCTCTCCCTCATGTGGGCATCCCTAAGGTTTCTTTTTTTTCCTGAATTAGGTTTTTTTTAGGAGTTTTTCCTTAACAACAGGGAGAGTCTAAGGGCAGGGATAACCAGTTTAATTTAATCTGTTTAGTTTAGCAATTGACTATTGTTTATATTTTATGACCGACCTGCTTCTGGAAAATTACCAGCTTGAAGTCCAATGAGGCAACTGTCTTTGTGATATCGGGCTATCTAAATAAAATTGAATGGAATAAATGTTCTGAAACTATAGAAAACTCAGATTGAGTAACTCTTTTTTCTGTTCTAAATGTGCATTTCCTTATACCATCTGTTTTGGATTTTTTTTCTTACTTTTTTGTACAAATGGAATAATTGTATATTTAGAAAGAATTGATGTCAACCATAACACACATTTTGTGTACTAAAGCAGTATACAGTTTGGTTTTTAAATGCATTTGAAATGTTAGGAAATGAACTACAACAAAGTAAGAACCCATGAGGAAATGTTTATTTTCTAATTGTAAAGGTCCCATGTGCACACAGTTCATCACTCAAACCTCCAGTGCATGCTAACATTATTATTACAAAGAACAAAGTGCATTTTCTCATTTAACAGCGTACTAAATCTGAATTCTATGTCGTCATATCATTGAAATGACTGGAAATTAATCTAGAGATATTAAGTCACCATCACCATTGTTTGGGGATTCAAGGCGCCACATATATAGATGTTTTTAGTCGACGCAGGCGGACGCGCCTGCTACAGATGTGTCTGTAGGAAGAAGACTCCTAAAGTTAACAGATCTAATACACTGACAGTTCAGCAGTCCGGAGCTGTGAAGCTCCACTGCTCGACATAAAGCGTTTGTAAGTGACGGGCACGTCTACCGCCAGTCATTTTGAAGAGAGGAGGGTGCGCAGCACTTAATAAGAAATGCTAAGTTAATCTTCAATGGAGCGGATGTATCTCTCGTACGCCGCCTCATCCATTAGGCTGTCGAGCTCAGCAGGCTTGGCGATGGTCATCTTCATCAGCCAACCTGTAAGGAAATCAGGTTCAGCCGGGAGTCAAGGTCAAACATGAGCGATGCCATTTAAGGAAGAAAAACAAACAAAAAAAAAAACGACAGCTTTCAACAAAGATTATAGGGAAATAAATTAGACGTTACCAACAAAACAATGAAAAAAGAAGAGACATATGGACATATGGAAATGGACATATAATACGGCAGCATAAGGATATTTATATTATATATATATATATATATAAACACATTTGACCCCAACAAGTCTTTTCCTCTTTCTCTGAAAGTAATTAAAGAATTAAAAAAAACCTTAATCCCGTGC
>NC_050517.1:21089122-21090098 GCF_002922805.2 Oryzias melastigma
AAAAACTATTCATAATGGTGGTTTTATTCCACTTTCATTTCTACTTCATAGATTTCTAACATTGCCTAATACATTTTAATATATATATTTTAACATATGTGTAGTAAATCTGTTTAATTAAACTTTTGAGAAAAATACACAAAGTTCAAAATATTGCTTTGGTAACTTTTCCTTGTAAGGTTTTGAATAACTTAAAAAAGTACCCATTTGGATGAGTTTATTCTGTATTTGTGATATTTTTGGTGTCATTTTAAATGTGTTCAAACGTTTTTTTTCTTAAATGAAATCACAGACCAAAATAGCTAATATATGTGAGGACTGATGTGTGTTTAAATAAAATTACAGAATTTATGCATACAGGCATAACACTTTTTCAGTGGTTTACCTCTAAAAAACAATCTTAGTACATAAATCAAATATCTGTACAATAAATAATTGTTGAGCAAACTGTGTAAAGTATTTTTTAACAAAGTTTTTCAGTAACAGGTTACTCTTGTTTAGAAATACTTAAACCATCAGATATTTTATTTACAGAAGAAAGTCAGCAACATGGATAGTATAAAAAAGAAATGGGAAACTTACCATCTTTATAGCAAGATTTGTTTACCAAACCAGGGTTATCCGCCAGCAGTGAATTAACTTCTACAACTTCTCCCGTCAATGGGGAATAAAGCTCACTGGCTGCCTTGACACTTTCTAGAGCTCCGAACTCATCTGAAAAAGTGGAGTTCACAAAATAAGTCAACATTTTATATATCATCAGGTAGTTTAAAAGAATCCTAAATAAAAACATTTTTACTTTCAATATGCAAACCTTACATCTGAGAATTTACATATGGATTAGTCCTTTAAAACTCCACTTTTTGTTTATGAATCTGTTTGCCGCAACCAAACAATATTTATTTTTAATGATCAATATTATCAATAAATTGGATAGTAATATATAAATGCACGAGATTTGATTGAAACAAACTTG
>NC_050517.1:21091160-21107238 GCF_002922805.2 Oryzias melastigma
TTAAAACGTTTTTTTTTTCTTAAATGAAATCACAGACCAAAAGAGCTAATATCTGTGTGAGGACTGATGTGTGTTTAAATAAAATTACAGAATTTATGCATACAGGTATAACACTTTTTCAGTGGTTTACCTATAAAAAAAAACCTTAGTATATAAATCAAATATCTGTAAAATAAATAATTGTTGAGCAAACTGTGTAAAGTATCTTTTAACAAAGTTTTTCAGTAACAGGTTACTCTTGTTTAGAAATACTTAAACCATCAATCATATACTTTGTTTACAGAGGAAAGTCAGCAACTTTGAAAGTATAAAAAAGAAATGGGAAACTTACCATCTTTATAGCAAGATTTGTTTACCAAACCAGGGTTATCCGCCAGCAGTGAATTAACTTCTACAACTTCTCCTGTCAATGGGGAATAAAGCTCACTGGCTGCCTTGACACTTTCTAGAGCTCCGAACTCATCTGAAAAGGTGGAGTTCACAAAATAAGTCAACATTTTATATATCATCAGGCAGTTTAAACGAATGCTAAATGAATAAATCTGAGAATTTACATATGGATTGGTCCATAAAAACTTCACTTTTTTGTTTATGAATCTGTTTGCCACAACCAAACAATATTTATTTTTAATGATCAATATCAATAAATGGGGTAGTAATATATAAATGCATTAGATTTATAGATTTTAAGGATTTATTGAATCAGTTCAGAATTGTCAGGTAAATGCCAGACATGCAGTTAGTTGCAAATTTGTCAAAAATTAACAGCAGTAAAGAAGAAAGATTGAAATAAACTTAAATTCTCTTTCAAAAAAAAAAAAAAAAAAAAACTTTATTAGCCTTTTACAGACAAATTAAGAAACTGTAGCAGAATGCTAGTGTTTTCCAGTGTAATGAAAAATAATATTAATTTTAAAAAAGTAAAAGTTGTTATATTTAATCTCCCATTTTCCAAATATTACATTTAAAACTGCATAAAAATATATAATTTCTTCAGATCTGCCACCCAACTTCCTACCTTGCTGGACCAACTCTGTTCCCACCTCTGGTAGTCCACAATAAACTACATCTCCCAGGGCTTCCTGTCGAAGAACACAGACAAGGTCAAAGCCCAAAGTGCGGCACATTGGTGTGTGAAGTTAGCACGAGCTCGTCTGCCAGTCTCAAACATGGCCTGGAAACCTACTTGTGCAAAGTTGCTTATGCCGACTGTCCCTACTCCGTCATCTTCGACTCGAACCCATTCGTGTTTGTCTGTGAATTTAAGTGCTGTAAAAAATAATAAAACCAACTCAGAATACAAAGCCGAGAGACTCGTGGCGCTGAAACGGAGGAGCGTCACTTTTCCTTATCAACTTCACCCCATTCCCTGTTAAAATTGTTGGCTAACAAGTTGCTCTGGGCGATTTTCGCAGTGATGTACCTGCAGAGAATCTGCTGGAAGACGCTAAAGTCCTTCGGAAAAAGGGTGTGATTGCCAGCGGTGCAGGAGACAGGGATCCCGAGCGGGAGAGCAGCGGTAAAACAGAGGGAAAGCTGGAAGACATGGAGCGCAGCAGCGCATAGGCAGCCATCTCTGTCGCTTGCTTATGAGACTCGCGTTCTTCTTCGTTGGTATTAGAAACACAAGCGGTGCTTCACTGCCCTCTAGTGGCCACTGTTGGAAACGCTGCTGCTTTTCAAAGTAAAATAAAATAAAATAAAATAAATCTGAAGACGGTTCTAAAAGGAGCTCTAGCAGTTTGGCTAATTTCCTGTAAATACAGTTAAATATGTATAAAATCAGCACATGTAAAGGAGAAAAAAATATTTCAACAATAATAGTACATTTAGTAAAAATAATGCAAAGAAATATATCCTTAAGCAAAGGCCCTTCACGCTACTGCCTACCAATGTAGCCCCAAGGGGTCCCAGGTGTGGATCTCCCTGTGCCGGTCCCCAGCCCGGATAAAAATACATGTAAGGAAGGCATCCAGCTTCAAACGCTCTGCCAAATTGAATGTGAATCAGTGAAACCTGATTAACTGTGGCAACCCCTGACAAATATAAACAAACAACAAATATAGCAAAAAAAACACAAAACTCCAAATTTATTTTATTTAATTACCCAGATCAGACATTATTTACCCTTTTAGTAATAACAAACAAAAAAAAAATAGTTGAAACCCATCATCTATCTCAGCTTTATAGAAGAATATAGCTACTTTTATTTTAGTTTTTTTCTTTTCCTTTCTTTTTTTTAACTTTTATACGCCCCTGGTTTTTATTTTGAAAAAAAATATGTAGTTTATTTTTGTTTGTTCCTCATTGTATGACATTTAAACGTTCTAAAGTTTTTTTTTCAAAAGCAACTTGGGTTGAGAGCCCAACAAAGGAAAAGATAAACGCCAAAAAGTAAAGTAGAAAAGTGAATCATTGATAAATGTTAAAGTAAGGAATAAAGACCACATTCATAATCTTATCCAAATTAGTCCAATGTGCTTAAATGCACAAATATGGTAATAAATAATATAATACAAAATAAATGCATAAATAAATAAGGTAATAAATAACTTATTACTATGAAACATAGAGGAATTATTTATTAAAAGACAACAAGATCAAAAATTAGGAGGAAGTTAAGGGACATTTACTTTTTAGTGCAGAAAAAGGAACTATTTGTGGATTCTTAAAGAAAATATTGTGAAGAAATATAAATAACAAATAAAATAGAATAGTTTTGAACGTTTTTAAAAATGTTTTTTTTAAACTATAAGCTCTTTTATATGCCATAATGTGTACATGTATAACTAACAAATGTATACAAATATTTTTTAAATAAGTAAGTTTAAAAATAAAGAGTCTGTCTCAGCTTTCTAAATGTGTATCACTTCTGTATCTGTCAATTGTTTCTCTATTCTTTTTTTTAGCACTCTTATTTCCAGTACTGTTTGTACTGTTCCACAGATAGCCAGTACTACTCTAACACACTTTCTTCTACCAAACACAAAGTACAGTTCTTGGTACAGCATTAAAGCTTAAAAGGTAACAACAAAAATTCCAGCTAAACAAAGCTAAAATCTGTACAGTTAAAGTGCAACAGGAGTGTTTAATAGAAAGTAAGTTTATGTTATGGTGGCAATGAGGGAATGTTTTTTGCTTTTTATTTGTATTTCTTAGAGAAAATATTCCCTAAAAATGTTTTTAAGATGAAAATCACACCATTTTTTTAAGATGTTGCTTAAAAACAGCAAAATAATTATTCAAAGTTCACTGTGAACAGATCCAAAAATGATTGCAGATGAACTTTAAGAGTGATTGGAGAATAAATACTCCTCCTACACAACAGATGAAATCAAATCAAAGCACACAAAAACACACTACATTTTTAAAGGCCAGCCAAAAAAGTAAATTATTTATTAACACAATTTTTTTCATACAAAATTGAATAGTACTTTGTTAAAAATAAAACAGAATTTACAAAGAAATTTCATTCTCATGCCCAGGAGTCCTAATATTGCTCCTAACCGCATTCATTTGGAAAATGGCATGTTAATAGCTTTTAAAAGAATAAAGGAAACTGGAGTTTTTCCCCGTTTGACTCCCTTTGTCCTGTTCTGGCTTCACATACTGTGTTGTAAGACAAAGTAAAATACAGATTTACTAAAATAAAGTCCTCCCCCTATTGCTCGGCTAAAAGCTACCAACATAAATAACAAAAGCACATCTGTTTGGCTTTTTATATTACAGTTTCAAGAGTCCATCCAGTGTCCACTTTTCTGTTTTTTTTTTCTTTTGATTCTGAAGATGAAAACAGAAAAACAACGACGACAACATCAGCAATGGTGAATAGAAACAACAGCTAACTGTAGAAAGGAGAGAAACCATACGGGGTAAAAAACTACTGTGTGTGTGTGTGTGTGTGGTTTTTCTCCACCAGAACTCATTGTAAACTCGCCCACTCTTGTTGAGAATCGTGTCCGTGTTAGTTCCCTCCTGTGGGGGTGCCGTGTGCTGCTGGATGGTGTGAGTGCTGCCAGTTCATTGCAAGCAGACAGACGGGGGGCTTTAGTCTCTAAAGTCTCTTTTTTTTGCTGCAGGAAGGAACAGCTCGGTTGGGAAAGCCAAGAGGTTCATCTCGGGCACGTCTTCACGCCATGTCACGAACGCGACACAGTTCTGTAATACTCTCCTCGGTCACCCAGACGCTGCTTTTTAGGTGGTCCGCTCCTCTCCGTCCGTTTCCTGTTTGGTCCTGCGCAGGTTGCTCTTCATCTTCACAAACTCTGGGGTGTTCTCCTGCTCCTCCTCAATTTTCTGCTGCTCCAGCTCAAGCTACAGGATGAAAAACACGACAAACGAGGTTTGATGGATGGAAAACATTTCAAAGATCCTAAAACGACCCCTCACTCTGATGTGTTTTACCTGTTCAAGTTTCTGCTGTCTTTTCATGAGCTCTATTTCCAGGTCGCTCTTCTTCTTGTGAGCCTCCTGCTCCTCCTTCTGAGCTTTGATGATTTGTTCCCTCTTTCTCTTCTCCAGAACCTTCTGCAGCTCCGGCTTGTTCTGAGGAGCCAGGCCCCTGCGAGGAGACAATGACGCTTACGTAAGCTGCGGCCTCTGATAACACTCACTACCTGCATTCAGCACAACACAAAGCCACAACTTGGCTCTTATCTGATTAAAGGGAATTCAAAGGAAGTTTTTTCTACATTTATGGAACAGTGTTGTTTTGGTAACATCAAAAATTATTTTTTAATTGTTTCACAGTTTTTAGAAGTATTTGTACCCTAAAGTAGTTTAAATATGCAACTTAGGTCCTACGCTCCTATTTTAAATATACAAGTTGAGGTTGATATTTTGGCTTTCAAAGGAAAAAGAAAGCATAAAAAATACATTTTTAAATAAAACAGTCAGAGCTCAACCCTCATTACTTCACTTATTTTTGAACTCCTTTTTCAGAGCTGAAAACACAGTGTTCCATCTGCAAACAGCACCGGCAGTGCTTTAATTAAATGCATTATTGAATCTAAGAGATTACATAACTGAGCTCAGAATGTTCCAAGATGCAGTGGGAGTTAATTTACAACAGCGCCCTTCCCCACATGTACACTAAGTGCACTTAAACGGCCTGTTCCCGGGTTAGTGAGGGACTCGGCAGATGAGAGCAGCGGCGGGGATTGGGCCACGCCGCTTAAGGCGACGTCACACTGAGAAAAGAGCAAGTCGAGGCAAAGATGCTCTTTTCACACAGAGGACAACACTTGCATAATCAGAGCTACAAACACCCCCTCTTACAGACAGGGAGTCAGATGTTTACGAAGCCACATCGGAGCGTCCAGCTCTAGGTGGCTGCGTGACTCGGATGCCTCCGCATGTCCAACTCTCCGTGTTTGTGTAGGCACTGCTGTTAAGGTAGCACCATGAGGGGTAAAAGCTAGTGTGTGTGTAGGCAGAAAAAGGCCTTCGGCTAGGAAATGTTTTGTAATCTTTGTTACATAACCTGCTTTTTTTCTCCTTTTTACTGGGTCATCTATCCATCCTCCCACCCACCCACCACACCCTTCTGTCCAGCATCACTCTGGATAAATCCCCATATTTTCCCCCATCTGTACAAGCGCAGACTCAAAACAATTTAACAAGATCTCTGCACTAGCCATTTAGTCATATGTAAACACAGCGTTCTGCAAACTTCTCACCTTTATTAATGTTTGAAGCTGCTCTTTCTTAATTCTAAAAGCACTGCAGTCTTTGACCCGTGCATCACTGCCGTGATAGAACAGCTGTCAACAGCAGGAGTGTTTACGCAACTATTTATATCCCGGCCACAAAGCAGGCAGCACGGTGTGGCGAGATGAAACGCAAACACTGCAGAGAGGATGATCACCGGCTGGATTCACACCAACACATACGCTACCGTTCAGCCGCCTAAAAGCTGTGTCACAGTGTCCATACGTCTGTGTGTGTGTGAAGCCCTTATATAACCAGGTTTGACATACTCATGCACTAATGCTTTTACATAATAACCATAATAAAAGTTTGATGTCTTCCACTGCAGGTGAAAGTGAAGACAGTTACAGAGGTTTACTGATGAATCAGGACCACAGCCGGGTTTCCTCCATTCACCCACACACTATTAGCTGAAAATCAACTAAATGAGCCAGAATCAGAACCCCTTGTGCGCAGTTTCTTTTCATCATTTGTTCTAAAAACATCTTTACTTCACATTTTATTATGATCAAGGATTATTTAAGGGCTTTTGGACAGTTTCAGAGTTTTATAAAACAGAACTGATTGCTTCTGCTCAATTACTCATAAACGTGAAATTTAAAAATCAGATTTTCCTCGATAGGAGGGGAAAAAAATTCAACAATTTTCTCTATATATTTTCTGAAAAAAAAACCCCAACCTTTTCTGGTTCATGAGCAGCTCTCGGTGCAAGTCCTGGTGGTTCCGAGAGCTCTTGACAGGGTTGATCAGCTTCTTGGGTTTGATGAGCTCATCACAGTCGCCCTCCAGGTAATCTGGTTCCGCCATGACCCTCCTCCCTGGTGGCAGTGACAGACCAGGATCACGCGGATCTGATTTAAAAAAAAAAACAAATACGACCATGTAAATGACTTTTATAAATAAATATGTTTAAAACTATGTTTTTACATTAGGTAAACAAAGCAAGCCCAGTTATCAGAATAGGATCAAGAAAACTTTTAGTTTTAATTTATTCTGAACCTTTTTGTTGAACCAGAATCTATAAATGAGAACACAAAGTACTTTTTTTCTTCAACCCACAAACATAAAAAAAATAATAAAATAAACATCCTTTTGTTAATGATTTTTTTTTATTTGGTGATGAACATTTGACTTTTGAAACATTAGAAACCCTGATAAAAGCATCCGTCTGGTTCTCCACTTTTCAATGTGTCACGATGACGAGTCTCCCTGAAATTACATAATTGTTCCCCACTGAGCGAAGTGGAACACTTCATCCTCCCGTCAGATGGTGCACCAAATGTATGCTAAATAACAGATGAATCGGGACACCGCGATCTTTTGATACATGCGGTTATGGAAATTCCCCAGATGCTCTTAATCCTCTAAAGTTCAGGACAATAAAGGATGCATAATGCATGCATGGAATCACACCCTCAGGCAAATGCATAAACATTGTGTGCAAACATTATGCATTTCCATTATAAGATTTACTTACTAATGTGTCATAACTGTAATTTATTAATGCATAGAAAATCTGAGAAAAGTAAGAACTTATCAGCAACTACAATAAAGTTTGATCAATACTGTCAGAGCAGAAATAATGAATTAAAACTAGAATTAGCCAGTTTAATTTCCTGATTCTCAACACAGACTGCAAAATCAAGTCAAAATAAAACTATATTTGTCAAAATGTTTCATCGACTGCCAGAAAAAAGTGCATAAAATGCCTCTCGGGTTCACTCACCCTGCAGATGAGGAAAGACGGGGTATCTAAACATTGTTGTCATCTTGATTTTTTTTTGGTTGCAAAATGCGACTAGCAGAAAAAGATGGTAAAATATCCTGTTAGTCTGTGCGCTACCGAGCCGTCAAGAGAGCCGATTTGTCCCGCACAGCTGTCTGCCACTGAAGTGGTCGGAGTTCAAAGCCTGTTTTATAGCTGCGCTCACACCGTCACGCTCCCTCCCTCCCTGTAGACACTCCTAATAGGTTCTTAATATTTTCCCCATCAGGAAAGAGACTGAGTCTTCACAAAATGTTACCATGTATATACAATAGATCCAGTTTAAATACATAAACGTTTAATAAACAGTTAAATGGCTTTCTTTTTTATATTTCCTTTCCCACAGCCTCTGATGACTCATGAACAATCATGTTGTCACGATGCCCGAGCCTGAGACTCTTTAAGGCTGAGCTTTTTCCGGTCCCTCGGCTACATGCGGTCAGTGACTGATAAGGACAAACTGGGAACAAAGAGTGACGTTCAGGATACTGAATGGGCCAATCACAATCATTTGTGCCAAAGATGCATTTGCTCTGCACGTGTTAGAAGCAGGCGTGGGGGGGATGTCTTCTCAGAATCAAAACAAAAGAATGGAATCGTGTAATGAGCCACATCTGCCACTAGAGGGCGATGTTTCTGCAGACGTAAAACTAAACTGTGGCTGTTATGCAACTAAAACACAGCCAAGTTAAAATATGTAAGTTATTATTACTTTTATAGAAATAAACATTTTTGAAATAACTAAAAATAAAGCTGTGGATATTAGTTAGCTGAACGAGGGAAAAAAATAAATATATTGACTTAAAGGGGCAGATTTAATACATCAAAACAAATATTAAATGTGGCTGGTGTTCATGTAAATAAACCATAAGGATGTGTGTGATGTGGAAATCTGAGAACTTTGTGCGACACTCCTGCTGTGTGTGACCCCAGTGTGCTGACAGCGTTGGGGCAGTGGTGCAGAAAGGCTTGCACTTTAGATCCCTATGTAGGACCACAGGTGGTACAGACATCCAAGAAAGGTTTTTGTCTATGAATGTGTGGAATTTACAGAGTGGAAGTGTTGTGTGTGCACAAGTCTGATTAACACATCTACTACTTCCTCTGTGCCCCAGGGAGGAGAGGAAGGAACACGGGGACTTCAAAAAGGGCTAGCACCTTCTAACTGGAGCGGTGTTTAAAGTCAGACAGGCTTTATTTTATGTGGTTTCAAGTTTCTCTTCAGATCTCAATACTTTAAGAGCAACCAAGAGCTGCAGCTAAATGACAAACACTGGAAAACAACATTAACTCTAATGACACTGAGGATTTGGATGCATTTACCATTAAATCTCATGTATTCAGCAGGAATATGAAGCATACAGTACTGTAGAGATCTCATTAATGTCCATATTTATGTTCAACCATTAGAACAACTCTGAGCACTGCAGCAAATGGATGAAAAGTTTTTGGGACAACCATTATTGTGGTTCCAGGAATCCCATTAAAACTGTTTACTCATTCTGAGGATACACCCTCAATACAGATACAAACAACAAACTAAAAAAAAAAAGAATAAGCTTCTGGAAGGCCTATTATTCAATACGTCTACATGAACGGTAAAACAGTGAAACAACAGCCAAGGAAAACAAAAAAAATGGGGTTAAAGTTGAATAAGTTCAATAAAACTTAAGGTCACGCAAAACTCCTCATGATTAGTTTGACTATGATCATGTGCAGAAAGTCACATTTCTGTGAGCAAACATATAAATACTTCACAAGTAAAGGAAGTGCAAAAGGTCTGAAAAGTCACAGACATTTGAAGGCTTCTCTATTTGTAGGATTAAAATAAAAATTGACAGACGTTTGGTAGTTTGGTCTCCAAAGAGGAAGTGAATCAATAGTGTGTTTGTACTTGTGGCTGTGTGAAAGTGTGTTTGATAGTGGCAAGCTGCATTAGAGCTGAGAGGATGGTAGATCTTTGAAGGATATAGTGCCTGCACTGTGCCAAGTGTGACTAGGTGTGTTATGGGAGCTGGTAGAAACAGACTTGCTCTCACAAGTCAAGTTTTCTAAAAAGTTTCCATGGATATCTGCCTTTATCATCAACTCAACATTTAGAGGCAGCAAAGGACAAGTTTTAGCACACACTGGTTATTTCATAAACAAAGTTTAAGCACAAAAAATACAAGTAATGAGTTTTCTTTAGCCAAGAAATTTAACTTTCTCAGAAAAAAAAAACAGAAACCAAAAAAAAACCCACAAATAACTGCTTGTTAAATAGCATTATTAAGCAAGCCTGGTTCAGCTCATTAAAGTTGGCGGTTTTTCCACTTTTATGTACTTTGAGTAAAGCGATATGCTACAAAAACAAGGTGCAGCTCACATGGCAGAGTGCTGCTAATGGTAGAGAAATGCATTTAAAGCTGGCAGCCCAGCACATGATTTCACAAACGTTGCATCAGGCACAAGCAGCCCAATAACTGTCAGAACACAACACTCAGATATAAGCATACGGTGGAGTTGGGTAAGTAAGTTAGGTAAGTAACAAATGGTCGTTAAGTTTCAACACAAACTAAAGCTGGACACGTCACATACAGGAAAAGCTACTCCTTAGCAGGAAAACGTTAAGTACGGTGGCCCTGAGGTGCAAATCACATCAATAAATCACTCAAAACATTTTAAATATCACAATGACAATTAAAAAAGCAAAAATAATAATAATAAAACGGCATTACATTTTAGAAAACAAAATGAAATGTTCAAAACAAAACACTGAGAAACCAAAAAAGGTAGATGTTATGGGACATTGCTGATTGGATGAGGATATCCAACATCACTTTAAGCCAATTAACTTTTAATTTAAACAATGGACAAATGTCATCATCCAGTCAGCGATTTCCCACGGCACCAAATTTAACATTTCATTTTGATTTCTGTAAAATACTTGTGTTTTCCTAAACATTTTTTTTCTTTTTGCTTCCTATATTTTGGTTTCTGAAATTTTGTTTTCTAAAATATAATGCTATTTTTTTTTTTAAATACTTGTTTTGCTTTTTTATTTGCTGTTGTGATCTATAAAGAACCACTCCAATGAAACGCATGTTTTTGGTGTTTTTAAGATGTTCCATTTTTCTCATAATGGTGAACGTATATGAAATAATTTAAGTTTAAAACTGCATTTCCGAGTAGTTCTGTATTCAAATCGCGTTGGATCAGGAGCAGATGAAAACCGGATGTTTGAAAATGCTCAGCTTTATGATGCAGTCACTGCCATGGGCGTACAAAAATATCTTCCTTCTCCGCTTCAATTCTAAACTCTCCACTTGAAGAAGAATAGTCTTTATTTTCCTCATCTGAGCGCCAATTTGTCAGCCATACGAACCTGTATTGCTGGATTGCTCCGATATTTCTCACCCTTTTTTTCTTTTTTTTTGCTTTTTTCGCTAATGTTAGCTTAGGCTTGTGAGGCGACTGTCACTTGTGGGAGAGAAGGTAAACAAAGGTATACTGGGAAATTAGCAAGGCTAACCTCTACACCAACTGTCCCGCAAACAAAACCGAAAGCAAATTTTTTAATGAGCCCCTGCTGCACTGCAGGAAAATGTCTTAAAGGGGCCATACCATGAAATATAAACTTTTAGAGCTTTTAAGTGTGTTACACTGTTCATTCCTGACTATAAACAACCCCAAAGTGGTATTTTGATTCGGTCAAACAATTTTGAGTAATCCTCTAAAAACCTGCACTCTACAGCAGCCTCTCCCATACCCACGAAAATGAGTGGGTACTCACATGCTTACATCACAAGTTGAGAACCACCCCCTCCAGGAAGAGTCTGCTCTGCCCCCAGGCTAACATGAACACTTTGTCTACAAAGCTAGCAGTGATCAGGTAGCTTTTCATGGGGATAAACACACAGGCCACACAGTATGTACATCAATATTAAAAAAAAAAAAATGATTGTTTTTTTTTTGTTTTTGTAAAGGACATGCTGACAAGGACCCCTCAGGATGACGTCATGAAATGGGCGGCACCTTCAAGGAGTGAAAGGTGGAGCCTCAGAGATCGAGTTGTTTTACATATGGGTATGAAAAGAGTTCATTAAAATAACTAATTTTTCATAAATAATTGTTTTTAGTGTTCCGAAGGTAATATATGATCATTTTTATGGTTATAGTTTACTCTGAAAGGCTTAAAACCATGGTATAGCTCCTTTAAAAAAATTACACAGGCTTTTTGATTCGACCTAAAACCTGTATAATCATAATTTAAAAAATAACAAATTTACAATAAAAAAATATAGTTGGAGTGGGACTTTAAAATTCTTTGCTTTAAATTATTTGTTGATGCGATTCACACTTCAGGGCCACCGTACTTTAGGATCCTCCTGACTAATAGAGAACAATAATGAAAAAACATTGCTTAAATTAACAATTTCACAAAAAATCATTTTAAGTAAAAGAATTTCATTGCAACACATCTTGAACAAAATCTTTGGTTGTTGAATTCTTCATTGGCCCATTTTCTTAACCTCATTCCCTTGTCACTTTGCCTCACATCTTGGCTGGATACCACCTATTCCTCTCACAGATGGGAGGTCCACCCCTCAGGGGAAATTACGTCATCAGAACCCCCATAGCAACCCCCACACCCAGTTCTCTGCATCTCTTCCTCTCTGTCACAAACACTGTCCTCCCTTGCCAGACAAATCTGGCTATGGACATCGAAAGCCTTGCTGTTAAAAATGCAGCCATTGGACCAGAAATAAGGAGGGGTCCCAATTTAAGAGCAGTGACAAATAGGCTTTTAATTGATGTCATAGTGGGAGGGAGTGGGGAGTATTCAGCATGTGAGCGAGATAGAAACAGCAATGACATGATGGCAATTCTGAGTCAAAAGTAAAGCAGGGACAAAGAGAATTTTAAGAAAAGCCAATACAAACATCTAGGGGTACACCATAATGATAAAACCTCCTCAGTTACTCTCTGAACTCTAGGTTTAGCCAAATTAATGTATTTTTTTACACGTAGCCACTGTCCATCAAAAGGTAACAATTGCCATTCTTTAGTTTACATATATATAAACAATCTGGATTTTTGTTTCAAGATGGACTAAGGTAGAAAAAAAGACACCAGATAAAAGGGATTATGTACAGCTCCAAAGTAACAGGAGAATTGAGTGTTTGTGATTGGTTCTGTACTGCCTGCCATAAAAAGGGGGCAAGCAGAAAGAGAAGATGGTGATTCTGAAGGGCTCATTGTGTCCTGACCTTTGCAAGGACCCCAACCTGCTCCCACAATGCGAAATGTCACTGTGGATACGCACGGGTATGAGAATTTACAGTGAAGAATTTTAAGGTTCATAAAGCACAAATGAGCAGACATGCAACAACACCCACACAAGGCAAGGATAAATCACACATTATGCGACAGCATGAAATACAGGCCATCTTAGTGTAGCTCTAAAGACAGTTACATTCAGCCACAAGAAAGCCAGTTGGTAAACAGTGTCAAGTCTTTTGAGATGGAAACTTTTCAATGCTTTTTGCTGAAGATTGTTTTTAATTTTAAATGTAATTAAAGTAAGATCTACTTTTTCCTAATGGATGTAAATAGCAGTATTTCAGTTAATGCAGCCCTTGCTACAAAAGATATTTAAGCCACTATGTCCATTAAAACACATAAATGGTCCTTTATGATATTTTTCAAATAATAGCTTGAAGTTAAACAACTGTTTTTGCCACCATCGACTGTTTTTAACTCATCTCTTAAGAAGGCTTGAACTTAGCCGTGACTAACCAAAACCCTACTGACTTTCATAGTGGTTATGTAAAGCTATAGCAATGTTATTTTTTTCTTATGCTGACTTCGGATAAAATGCAGACCATGCCCTTTCTGTTTTGCACTACTTATTTGCAGACAAGGAATACAGATCATTATTTTTCAAACTCAAAGACTCGTTTTGATTAAGCAATTCTGAAAGGACCCCATCATTATGATCTTAGCTTACTAAAGGAAACGGTCTGATCTTCACTAAACCTTATCAGTATGATCTTAGCTGAAGCTAATGGTCTTATCTTTGCTGAACTAGTTTGTTTTGACATTACAAGACAAGAACACTTCAAAGATAAACGCTTAATCTAAAAATTGTAAATACCAAAGTAGCAGCTTTGAGATGCACATTCTTAGAAAATGCATGGTTATTCAGTTTTTTTCAGAATCTAGTGAAGTGGAAGCAGGTATAGTGTCACACATACTTTATATAGAGGGCACGGTGGAATGTTCTAAACATTTCTGTAAAATAAATTCCATAAAGCTCTACTCATCAAATGGAGGTCATGAAGTTTGAATTATCCTTTCACACAAAGTCCCTCTTCTTTTATGTCACACCCTGTTATTTTAGATAACAGAACAAAAACTCTTTCACGGAACTTTTATTACAGATATGAGATTTAGTATCACAGACTGTTTTAGATCAGCCTTACAGTTTATTTAGCTCAAAATATATCTGGAAAAAATATGTCAATATATTTCTCCACATGTATCACAATTAAAAAAAACATTTCTGTTGTTCAAGTCTAAATATATTGTTGGTTTTGATTAAGACACACATGTTCTGTCCTGATTGAATCTCTATGAACTATTCAATGAACACAAAAACATCCTAAAGAGGTAAAGGTATATTAAATGACAAAGGGGGAAACAAGTATCTGCAGAAAAAGAAAGAACACAAGAACAGGAGTCTTGTCAAATGCTAGAGTGGATCTTACTTCCTAAATTAGTTTTATTTATAAATTCATGCCTGAGAGCTCTTATTCCTATTTGATAACAAGAATTATATTTGACACATGGCATATTGTGTATAATCTGTTTAATCCTATACCATCTTCTTCTGTTGTCTGGTTCCTATGGTATACAATCTGTTCACTAGACTGTGAAATCAGTTCACAACAGATAACTTCTTTTTCCAACTCCTCCAGAGCCGTATGAAGCAGAATGTCCAATAGAAAACACTGCAGCTCAATGCTTACATGTATCAACTCATGGGCTCCTTTATTTTCAATCTAGTCCTGACTCACAAAGGGTATAGCAGATATAGAGCTGGTGTCATTCAGTTAAGCTGACGTTTATCCTGCAGCATGCTGGCATGAAGACACCTATTTACAAAGCAGAAACGTATGCCTGCCATTCTCCATGAAAACAGGGGAGTAGAGATGATGTTTGACAGCTCTGATGAGTAAGGAGATTTCTCACTCGATTTTTTTTTCAACTGTTTAGATTTCTCTACTGCCGTTCAGTGCTACTCTACCATTTCTTCTGTGGCAGTCTTTTACTCAATGACAACATTTAGGTGCTTTGGGGAAAGAAAAATTGATAAGAAATTTTACAATTTAACATACTTTTTTAAACACATGGGATTTTAGTTCTGCACATTATGCTCATTTTTTGTTTACCTTTTCTGTTTATACTTTTTATTTGCCCACAAGTCCACCACATCCACAAAGGGCAAGAGGGAGGCTAGTGCTTTAGGATTTGGGCAGGAGTCAAGGGACCATCAGGACATGGGACATCACCTCACTCAATGGTGACAGAGCTCTTACTGTGGTTATGGCTTAGGCAGCGAAAGGCAACTCTAGGATTCGAGAGCCGCATTCCTACATCCAACAAAGCCAGCTCTGGCATGTTTTAATTGGCTGCACACACCTGAACCATGTAGTCACACCGGTCCTCGAGTTGCCCATACTTGACTTGGCGATTAAATAACACAGAACACCCATCCCTCTTGAACTTTCTAGAAGCGAGACTAGAAAGTACTCCTACTGCAGACTTTTGGGTTCTATTGGAAAACATTAACACCCGTATGGGCAATGACTGTAAAAAATGGAGGGGTGTAGTCAAGTAGGGACTGCCTACCAAATCTGTACCCTAGTAGTGGTGAATTGTTATTGTATTTCTCTGTCAGTAACAGTTGAGAACATGCTTAAACACAAGAGTGTCCATTAGCTCCCGTGGCACCAGGACACTTAAGGCAGGAGGTCAACAATCAAATGTCAAACCTTGACTGAAGATGTTGTCAAGAAGTGCAAGGAATACTTTGAGGATCTCTTTAACCCTGCCCAATGTCTTCCACCCAGAAAGTTGAGGGGGTTGGTGGGCCAGTCCATGGCCCAAGGTGAAGTCGCAGAGAGCCCCTTGGTGGTTTATTTATTTATTTTTCTTTGCCTTGTTCACCAGGGAAAGGAGAGTAGAGGATAGAGCTTGAAATCAACAGTCTTTTATGCATAGCTGCTGCAGTATTGCAGTCACTATATTGATCAATTTAATTGTGAAGAAGGAGCTAAGCCAAAAGACAAAGCCTTAGATTTATTAGTCATTCTATATTCCTACCTTCACATACGGTTATGAGTTGAAAGCAAAAGGACAAGATACCAGATAAATGCAGCTAAAACAAGTTTTTTTTCCACAGAGTGACTGGGCGAGGAGATCCCTTACTGCTGCTCTTCGGTAAGGAGAGAATCCAGTTGAAGTTGCTCTAGCATCTCTTTCAGATGCCTCCTGGGCACCTCCCCATGGAAGTATTCTGGGTAAGCCCCACCAGGAAGAGGCCTCAGGAAAGACCCAGAA
>NC_050517.1:21107607-21126550 GCF_002922805.2 Oryzias melastigma
TTAGAAGCTGTTCATTTGACAGCAATGCATTACCTGTAGCAGTAGAAGACGCAATTCTTGCAATATTTACAGGTTAATCTTAATAGAAAACTATTTAATTCGAACAAATGTAAATATTTGTTCAAAAATATGTTTACTTCTGTCAACTAAAATCAATATAATTAAATTTGAATTTATTTTAAAAATATCATGATAAAATCGAAATCGTGAAATAAAATTTAAAAAATCGTGATTTTATTTTTTTGCCATATCGCCCAGCCCTAGGCGAGGAGATCCCTTACTGCTGCTCTTCCGTAAGAAGAGAATCCAGCTGAAGTTGCTCTAACATCTCTTTCAGATGCCTCCTGGGCACCTCCCCATGGAAGTATTCTGGGTAAGCCCCACCAGGAAGAGGCCTCAGGAAAGACCCAGAAGTTGCTGGAGGGACTAAGTCTCTTGGCTGACCTGGGAGCACATTGGCATCTCCAAAGCAGAAGTGGAGAAAGTCTCATTGGAGAAGAACTTATGCCAACACAACCCAGCTTTCTATATGTGAAAGGAGATGGATGGACATCTCAGCAACCCAAGTGTTTTTGTGCAGTTTTCTTTTTAAGAAAAAAATTGTTCCAACAGATAATATTTGAAGGCGTACCCTATTAAAAAATTATTTTGACAATATTTTTTTGCAGTGTGTATCTCGTGTATTTCTGTGTTCCTCGCCTCTTGCCCATTGAAAAATTTGGTCTGATATAAATATAACAAAAAATTAAAACTAAAATACAACTTTTACCACAACAGTCGCTTAATATCAGGGGGAAATGCAATAAGAGCAAGAGTTTACAGCAACTACTCCATCCAAATGAGATCGAGTGCTGCAAATTATGGCAAAAATGAAAACAAAGCCAATGTTTGTTATTGCTCAAGTAATTATTTCTTGAACAATTAAAATGTCATCCAGTTAAGTGCCTTTTTCTCTCTCTTTAAAGCTAAAAAATACTGAGTTTAGCAGATTTCAGCACCGACTAAAGTCATTTTATTCAGACTCGCTGACACCAATGCATGAGCCCCAGGGTCACACAGATTAAAGGATGAATGGGGCAGATAGAAAAAGGCAGACACCTCTTTGAGTCATGGAATAGGAATGTGATGAGATGGCACACTGATTATTGCTTTTGGGCCCACAAGTGCACAGAACAAGTGTAAACAAAACAAAAAAAATGGTGATCATGACTTTAAGTACTGACTTATATAAATAATATATCAGTGTATAAATCTGCAATGAAATGGTTCATATAAAGACGCCGCATCACTTGTGTACTGGAAAAGAGTTTTAAGGGTTTTGAGGTCACACCTGTCAGACAAATACAAAAAGCCTGGTCACCACCCTCATACAGCTGCCTATAACACATGCTTCTAAATGTTGATGTGTAGATCTGATGAGAACAGGTGGATAGAAACAGAAGACCAGAAAGGACAACACATGTGCAGGCTCCAGACATGTGTGATACCCAGCACATTCATATAAGAGAAATGATTCACCAGGATATGTGCATATTGAGTGTAAACACATCTCTTTGTGCCAACAATCATTACTTATTTAACTACAGTTCTAATCCCAGTTTTATGCTGTAAAAATCCACCGACCTTGTGTTTTGTTCAGAGGTAAGAAGTGGTGTTCGCTCATTTAAGGAAAAGTCTTTGTTATGGCTATACTGTCTGTTCTAGTTCCAGATTCAAAGCTTTGTGCTTAACTGCTGTTTTTCTCCTCATGGAACAGAGTCACACCCCTCCTCACCATCGACTGGCTGAGCCCAGCTGGTGCCTCAAATCTCATTGGCTGGAGGGCACACAGGGGAGCCTTTGAGAAGTTATCCTTTGTTTACATGCCGGCAGAGAAAAACCCCAAAAACAACTGTTACCTTGAACGCGCAGACAATCTTCTGATACCCAGACAGACATAAAGGTCCAACCTTACAACAGATGCAAGCATGTGCACAGACAAGAAACAAAAGAAGCACCATTAAAAGGCTTTGCTCATCCTGGATATGCATTTATTCTTATGAATAAGGCAGCTTATTTGGTGCATGTCTAATTTAAATTTTCACAACCAGTATTTGTAAAGACACTATAAACCCTGCAGCATTAAGCTTTTATCCTAAAGAAGAGAGTATTCATCTCTGCATCTATGTTCATATTGGTAACAAGATAGGATCATGCATCTTGACTTTGGCTTGGAGGTATCTTAATCCAATACAGGATGCTTTTACTCCAGATCTCCCTTCACTTCAGTCAAACAAGCCACAAGAAAGAAAGTGTGCAGAGTTTATGTACAGGCAAATAGGAGCTATTTTAAAAGACTGTGCAAAGTAGGCAATACGGTAAAGGCACTTTATGGTGATTAAAGAACCGACATAGAGCGGGAATTAAAAAGAAAGTAATAATCAATCTTTAGAAAGCTCGGTCTCCAGATATGTGCCACATATCTGCTTCAATCTCTTCAATGCATACCTAGGACGACCTCAATAAGATAATCAACATAAAGTCCAAAGCTTGCTTGTACAAGCCTCTGCCTGTCTGACTTTTAAATCAATCGATCCTCCACTCCCCACAAAGGCAGGCGCACACAAGCCCACATTAGCTCTCTATCAGAATATCCAGCTTCCTGGCCTGTGCCTCAATCTGAAACCATAGCAACGAAACCATCCTGCACTGTAAACAAATCCTTTGTCCTGTCGGCCTCTGCGATTGCGTCACTCGTGGTTGCATGCCATCATAACGTTTCATCCCTCCGTCCAACTGATAAGTGGTAAGAGATATATGTGTTTTCTGTGAAAAATTGACAGGACGTTCAAATTACCAAGTGACTTCTTCAGTACCCATGGAACACATTCAAAGTCTACAGGGAAATACTTTTGAAACAAAAAAAACTCAGTTTCCATTGTAGTTTTCTTTGGAAAAATAGTCCAATCTGATAGAGATAATGTGACCATGACAGTCTAAACAATCCTAACATTTTTTGTTAATTTGGGGATCATTGACTATAGCATAAAAACAACTATTGCACAGCAAAAAAAGTGCAAAAAGTAAAAAGGTTGTGGTTTTTGATACCGAGTAACAAAACTTTGCATTGATCAAACTTTACTAAAACTAACATCCAGCAGACTGTAAATATGGTCGCTGAAACTAATAGCATGAAATCTCTTTGTTGACAGGGGGAAGTTTTTCCCAACTGACTGAAAATCCCCAAAGAAGTTGTTAAAGAACACGTCCCTCAAATATTTACACAATAAAACAATGTTAGTGCAATGTGGGTTCCAAGGGTTGTTACATTTTGCAGTGCAATGTGCCCAGAGATACAGAGGCGCTGTGTAAAGTTTTCCAAAACTCTTTTTAAAATAAAAAAAGCACCATGAGTGGTTTTGAGATCAGACTTTTATATATAGGATCTGATACAGTTACAATACATCCGATCTGAAAACTCAACCATGACCACTAAAGAACACTTGTCCTAACAGAGTGGAAACTGACTTTTTCCACATACGAATTAATAATTGAGTGGACAGTAACTCTGGTATTAAAAAAAAAAAAACACCCACAGCAGCCACAGCATCAGCGTTTACGGGAAACAGAGAGGGCAAGAGAGGCTCAGTTAAAGAAACAAGAGAGAGAAGAGGGAAGGAGGGGGTTCAAAGATCAGAAAACAGATGTAAATCGTTTCGCAAACTCCTCTCCAAATGACTAACACATGTGCAAGAGTTCCCCCTTCCTACGCACAAACACCACACACCCTAAAAGGCAGCGCATGCACTTATATATACCACCTGTTTTTGTCACCTCTCTTCATGTGACCTATATTTGAGCATCTTTGCTTTAAAGGGTTTTCTACAGTAAACAGTTTGTCAAAAGAGCCTTTCTTTTTTTGTATTTTGCTAGCCTCCACCCAGCAAAGTACATAAAAACTTTGTCTCCAGCTAAGGTTTACCCTGTTTGCTTAAGGTTACATTTTGACGGAAGGGATAAAAGGCACAATCAAGAAGAAGAAAAGAGATGGATTAAAACCCTGCAAACTTGTTGCACATTTCAAAACAAAGAAGCCCCACAAAGATCCATTCACCTGACAGTTGGTCAGGATGGGCGATGACAGCACATGGCAGTTTGTCACCACTGACTCAGGCCATGTGCTTTGATCAGAAGGTAGTAGTCATTGCTGTGCTGTTACAAACAGTTTGACTCACAAGAAAATGAACACAAATCCCACATAAACCACATTTCTTCATTTACGAGTCTTAAATATGTTAAAGAACACTCTTGGCAGCATGTCTTCAGTATTTAAAAGCAATTTTAGAGACTAAATCTTCATAAAATTAAGATAAATCTCCGATTTTAACGGTGTTTGTCTTTAAAAACATGATTTTTGCGATGTAAAAAACAAATGAATGCAAAGTATTTCAATTCCATAGCACGTAGCGGCAAGCACGAGGTGATAAACACTTTCCTACATAAAATATATGTAGTAAACTGACATGAATGATGCGATAAGGGAGAAATACGAGCTGAAAACAACAACCTCAACGTGTTTGTTCTTAACTGTCCCGCCGCGACAGACAAAAGGAGACAATGAGGCAAGAGTTTGGGTTTAGCAGCCCCGTGTCTTGTGTCTCCTCGGCCCGTCCGTTACTTTCCAGGTTCTAACCTCCAAAAGCTGCCGCCTCTGCCAACAGGGAGGGACAGACAGTTAAAACGTGCCGCTTTTGTTGGTGTGTGTGCGTTTGAGAGGGGGGGGAAACACAACCCTGCTAGAGAGAGAGAGAAAAAAAGGCACGAAGTCCCAGCGCGCGCGCGCACATACACACACCTACCTGAAAGTAGAAACCGACACGACTTCTCCAACTGTTTAATATTTCAAGCGACAAAGTGGTTCGGGCCTCATCAGTGCGTCTCGAGGTCACTTCTCGCGGGTTGAGGTGTGTCTCCTTTCACAAACTGTTCAATTGCTCGACAGCCAGGTCCCATAGAAAATGTAAATTTAAACTGAGAGGGAGGGGCTACATGACGCAATCTGCTGACCCCTCCTCTCCCCTCTTTCTTGAGAGGGTACCCCGCGAGCTCAGGGCGGGGCCTAGCGAGCGCGCGCGCACACTGTGGAACTCGCCCTCAAACGCCAGTTCAAGCTGTCCCAACAAGAAAATATAATCAAATTCAAGCTATATGTCCGAAAATAAAAAGGGTTTCCCTCCAAATATTTATCCTTAGTTTAATTTTTAATCTTTCTCGCTGCTTGTGCAAAACAAGAGAATTGTGCAATCAAAACCAACTGAGTATAAGGATTGTTTTATCAAAAAAGGTTTCCTGAATTATGCCTTTTAGGTTCTTTAGCAGTACACAGCCACCTTTTCTGATTATGTTGAATTTATTTAGATCTAAACTGGCAACTAAGCTTTAAAACAGCAATAAATGTGTGCTTAACAAATATAAAAGGAATTTAATTTGATAAAATATATTTAGAGCGATGGTAACAAATGTGTCACTTCTTAATACTTGACAAAAAAAGAAAGCACTAAGACAAAAAGATTGTTTAATAAATAAAAACCTTAAAAACCCACTAACGAAAGTCATGTTTTTGGTGTTTTTAACATGTTCCGGCAGAATTTTTCCCATAATAGAGGACATATATTCACAAAAATAAGCTTAAAATTTCATTTCTGGATATTTAATTTACTGTGAATCATGAGTAGATGAAAAATGTTGTCCGGAAAAGCTTTTGGCACTGACGTAGAATAAATAGAGTTGTAAGAGGCTTTATAAACAGATAGATGATGGGAATGGGGGCTGAGCTTACAGTGTTCCACTCGCACAATTTAGTTTAATTTCTAATGAACTTATGTCACTTTTCAGAAACTATCCTAGACATTTTGATTTTGGCTAAAAAATGGCATAACCACTGGGAATTCTTTTAAAATAGTAAAGACGATCAGAGTGAGACTTTAAAAATCTTCAATTGAAAGGTCATTATATTTTACATATCAAAGTCATTTAAATGTTAAAACAGATTTACTGAGAGAACTTTTAAGTTTCTATGGAATACATAAAAAACATTCAAACCAGCATAAAAATAAAAACATTTTTTTTTTTTTAATTTAATAAAGTTTTAGCTGTGTTTAGACTTCCATTTGATCATGACGGATTTACCCTTTGCTTTGAGCAGCCTCAAACTAAATACTTTGAGTAATCTTAGTGGTGAAGAATAATCTACTTACCTTTCAGGGTGCTGTGAATCTGCTTATCCAGCACCCCTCTGTTTAATCAGCTCAATGAAACCTCTAGTTTCTTAATTATCTGTCACCTTAAATTTCTTTGCTAATTTCCTGGGACGAGTTGGCTCATATACATATCTCAATGAGCTGAGGCCCGTTCTCCTTTTGAGTATCTGTTTTATCCTTTGAACTATCCCAGCTGGTTTCTTGCAAATTACAAGAGACGTAAAACCAGTTTGAAATGTATTCATGCTGAGGGAGAGAGACTGGGTATCCTAAGCAAAACATTCCTCATAATTTAAGAGAAACGTGAAAGGGTGTTGCATCGAACAATGGGATGAGTCACAATTGTAGTGTCTGCTGACACACTGGACCTTCGCAGACCGCTACACTCACAGCCCTCTTAAATACCGGAAACAGATGTGCCCTGAGCGATCAGGGCATGTGCATGCATTCTGTTTAATGTGGAAAAAGTAGAACATATTGGAGAAAAGGAGAATCGGAGCAACATGCTTCTCTCCTGTGCTGTTTGGGATTTTTATAGCTTGTTACTGTGTATGTGGCATGAGAGACAATGTGCTTAGTCATTGCTTTACTGTGAAAGGAGTTGCTGCACTGAAGGTTACCATGACAAACAAACAAGACACTGCACGTTTTGAAGAATTAAATAATACTTAAGTTTCCTTTATATGTCACTGAGTAAACTGAAGTTTTTTTGCAAATATCTTTTTTATAACCCTTTTTATTTATTTGTTTAAATTTTACTAAATTAAAGCCATTTTAAAGTTTGGATAAAAAATATGCAAATATATAGCAGTCATGAGTAATCCGCACTCTGCATGATGGGGGTTTAAACAGAGTATAAAAACCAAAATACTGAATCAATTTGATTCACAAGTTCACAATTTAATTTGAGTGTTTGATTAAAAATAAATCATCTGAAATAAAATTGATTTATTTTTCCAATTTTCTTATAAAATCCTGCTTTGTTTGGTTTTGAAAAGCATTTCACCACAGGAGGTTTTGATTAGAAAAATATGAAACTATAAAAAAATCGTAAATTCTTACATCAAAAACTGAAAAATTGAAGAATTCAGGCGTCCCTGACATTCAGGGGTTTTACAACTCAAATTTACATTTTTTAGGACGTGAACATCACCTCAGTTTACCTGATTGTTTTTTTTCTAAAACCCAATCCTGCCTAAAATGTAGACAAATATTATAATCTGGCCCTGGATAAATTGAATATGCCAACTAAAAGTAATACTACGCTAAAATAAATAGATGGGCACATTTTATTCCTTTTTAACTATAAATCCAGGTTACAGATTTGATGTAATTGACTTTCTTTTCTTGGTAAAGCAATGACATTTAAACTAAGTAGTGTAAGTTAGAACTTTATAGGAAGAAACCTCTTCCTCATTGCCATGCATCAGGACGTTGTTCAGTTTGCTATATTGCATTTCTGGTGGTATCATTCAGCGTAAACGGAAGTTTGACCATTTTTTTTCTCTGAAGCGTGACTCTTCCTCTTCTTCTTTTCGCTGCAGCTTTTCCATTCAGAGGTCACCAGAGCGAATCAGCTTCCTCCATCTAACCCTGTCTTCTGCATCCTCTCTTCTAACACCAGCTTCATGCCTTTGTTCCCTCGACTCATTCCTGATCCTATCCATCCTGGTCACTCCCAAAGAGAACCTCAGCATCTTCATCTCTGCTACCTCCAGCTCTGCTTCCTGTCTTTTCCTTAGTTCCTCCTGTCCAAACATGAAGGGACTCCGAGCTGATCCCTGTTGTAGTACGAGCTGCTTTTCTCCCCCAGAATCTTCTGGAATTACATTAATCGTGTTAATGGTTGAAAAGTTACAGCATGTTAAAGATTTTGTGTTTAAGCGTCACCAGTGACGCCTCAGGTGTTAAAGGGTTAACCCCAAAAAAACGTAAAGGCTGTTTTTAGAGGCCCGCTATTGCAATAGACCAGGGGTCGGCAACCTTTAACTGTAAAAGAGCCATTTGGGATAGTTTTCTACCATGGAGAGATAAAGGAGCCACATGTGGATCTGGAGCCGCAGGTTAAAGACCCCTGCAATAGACAAAGCTTTACACCGCGTACGTAAGAGTAGTACAACTATGTATTACTGTGGAGTGAACACAATATGACTCCAGCTCAGACTGTCTTTTTTATTTGACTTACCTTAGTGGACACAAGTCTGTGTATGCACAATGTAAAACCAATGTTTAATCATTCTACTGTAAATAAAAGGTGCTGAAGGTCAAGTTGCCCTTTCTCAGAAGCGCCATCACTTGAGGTGACCGCCCAGAAACCGGCAGCTTTATGGCTCCCATCTGACTTACACTATCATGAGTCCAATTTCTCAGACAGATGTTTGCAATGTTGTTTTAGGTTTTCCCATGATCTGAGTTCATCTCTGTGTCTGTGTCAGTTCCCATGTTTGGCCCCTTGTTTTTTTCTTTGTCAAGCCTCTGAGGGTCTTCTCTTTAAACAGGAAACAGCTGTTATCTAAAAGCCTTGGTGACAGTGAAGCTTTCCTGTAAGTGTTGGTAGGTCTCAGTGCAAGACTATTTTGTACTTTTCTCTTTAATTCAACACGGAACTATCAGTTAAAAAGAGAAAGGCAAAAACAACACCTTCATTTTTGCAGAAGATGGACATTGAACATAACGTAGTCCAATACAGAGGAGTTGTGGTAAACCAACATGTGTGACCTACTTTTAAAAGATGTCAGTATACAGTAAAAATACAACAAAAAACACTCACTGCATATTTTAGTTGAGACTGTTTAAGAGATTCTGGTTCAATTTAAGATGATTTGAAACAAAAGCTACATTTCTTTCCTTTTTTTCCCCCTATTTTTATGGCATTCTTTCCACTTTCCCTCCTTTTCCTAATGACAGACGTCAAACATAACACTAGCTAAGGGAATATAAACACTTACGAGAAAATGTGAAATAAAACTCTGATGTTTCTAACTCATTATGTGTGTTTTGGAAGAAGAGAATGTGTTTAGTCTCTATTTAATAAAACTGGGAAATTGTAAAAATATAAAATCGCATTGATCATCCCTCTGTCGGCCTCCAAGGAGAGCTCTCCAACTTATGAGATCATGTATTTAGCTTTTTTCCTGACTTTTCCTTTTCCCCAGTGAGCGTCCAGCCAAACTTCAGCTAATTCAATCCCAGCTGGATGACTCACACCAGTGTCCCTTTCTCTGCAGATGCACAGACACACAATGAAGGAGAAGAACACACAGGCATAAAATGCACACAAACACTCCTTTGCCTGGCTGGAAGGGCTTTGTGAAGTCAGTGCTGCGTCAGCCTCTCGGTGCACTTGCGAAACCATTTCTTCCTCTCCAGCGTCACTAGCCACTCATCTCCTTTCTCTTTTATGGGTGTATTTTCCCTCATTGTTTGTTATCTTTTCTTCACCTGCATATTTACAGCTGACCATAAATCCATCTGTAAGCATTTTACATAAACTCACTTCATTTCAGATTCATTTTTCAGATTAAATGTACCTTATTTTCGTATGTATTTGTTCACAAGTCTTCCCGACAGTCACATCAGGATTAAAATGACAATAAATTCAATATAGTCAAATGAGCAGATTCACTCTAGCGATGCACGGTGCTTCCTGCATTTACATACTTGCGTGTGCCACTGTTTGCATGTGTTTGAATGAGCTAAGTGCGTACATGAAGGCACAGTAATTTCGCTGCAGTCTTCAGATGTGACAGAGGCTGTTATTACGGTTCGAGCCACCCAGATTTATTGAGCTTTACTGTACAGAGACTTTCCACTCAGCCTAATGAGAGCCAACAGGAACAAGAGCAGATGGCTCTGTCATAGCAAGGATACAACATCCAGAGAGATAAAAGGGCTGGATCTTTAACTATTCTTTACTCTTATTTACATCTCCGTACAGAGAATGTGTAAGCAACTTTTTCAAAATGCAAAAAAAAAAGTCTCAAATTAACTAAACTGAACACAACGTCAACAACAAGTGAAGTGTTTGAGGTGAGAGTCGTTGGGTAAACACAGAAAGGTCACACACGAGGAAGCATTCAAATGACCATCCCTGTGTCTCAGAAAAGCTGGACAAGCAGGATTTCCAAAACACAGAGCAGGAAGGCCCTTCCAACAACACCGCAACGCCAGGACTGCAGGAAATCAAGGTCAGTGTGACAATCGAGTGTGCGAGCATGTGTGTGTGTCGGACGGAAGAGGCTCTCCGCTAGCCCTACCCCCTGGTGTATCATAATCTCTTCTGTTTTATCCTTGGAGGGTGGTGGGGGTGGCAAAAGTAGGACTGGATTGTTTAAAACGTATTTCGGTGGAGTAAAGACATGATAGTCTGCAGTCTTACAGGGTTTGCCCCCTAACATAAGGACATCAATCGCATGTGACAGATGTTGTCTTTTTGTGTGTGTTTGTCTGAATGTGTATTGTGTGTCACAGGGGCATAGTTAAAGATGTTAATCCTTTAAAAGCATAGAAACACTGTTCTGGGCCGTAAAGCACTAATCACAGCAGGATAGTTTGGTTGGTTAACACGTACTAACCATGCAGGGGATCTGTTCCTCCTTTAATTACTTTAACTACATACGGGAAATGTGTTTAATGGAGCCCTAAATAATTAAAAAAGGATAATTTTTGTGAAATTAAACTGACTTTTTCACAAATCCAATGCTTCCGATGAGTTCAAAATGCTGTTGGACCTCAATTAGATGGAAAAATATATGGATATTTTGTGTATCAGGCTACAAATAGATGTAAAATTTGTGGTTTTCAGATTATCCAACTTCCCTTTTCTTTTCATAACATGTGCAATGAGCACAGTAAATAGTAGATGTTAGTGTGAAACTACAGCAAGTGACCACAAAAACGAGGAAGGAAAAAGAGGAAACCTTTTTTTCCCCTTTACAACATACAATTTATTAAATGAAATATCTTCAAATTTTCTTTTTTCATAGCACAAAAAACCCCAAAATACAAGATGTACAATCATACAATTCACCATCCTTTCACCTGTAGAAACTCTTTCCAAAGATTGTCTCAAGACTTATCAACTACAGCTTGCACTTAAAACTTTCTGGACATCCGGGCTAGATAAAAATAAGATAAATGAACACATGGAGACTCTGTACTCAAAAATCTACCAACAGAGTATCCACTTTCCTTGTATCTGCAATAAGAATAGCTTCCCTGTTCGTCTGGAAAAAAATGCAGCTCAAAAGATGAAAATTCTTTTGTAATGATACATTCACCCACTGGCAACAGAAGTAGGAAAATCCCATAATTTTCCTCCATCATTTCATTCAGCCAAATAAAAACAAAGTTTTCATCATCCGCTTCAACTTTTTCCATTTTCAAAAGTGCAACCCCTCATCGAGGTAGAAAACAGAGAAGTCATGAAGAACAGAAAAACGAGGATGTATTGTTTTTCATACCTGATAACCCTCCTTCCTCTGTCTCCCTGCTGTCAAACCTGTGAGACTCTGTTTCCTGGAATTCCAAATACTGAGGGGAGTGTGTGGGAAGAGAACACAAAAGGATCCTGTCAGTCATTGTAAGGTCATCACTGAATAACAAGCACATAAATCTAATGGACGGGACCGTCCAATGTGGACATGCCTTCATGGGTCTCCATAGGAAAAGAAGCTGAAGGCAGTGATGCAGCAGTGGGACAAATGGGCTGATTTAAACAAAATATATATATATGTGTTGACGATCATGTTTGAATGAAAGATATGGATCGAAAATGCTCTTAATTTAGAGACCTTGAAATAAAAAAATGAATTTTGCTAAAAATTCATGCACAATTCTAAATTTTGTGACCAAACCTACAACAAAAAGGGAACACTGAAAATCTAGTTCAAGCTGTACAGAAATATTGTACAATATTTACCCAAAGATTAAACATATTAACCCAATATAGTTTCTGAATTTACAGGTGAGTAAGCCAATCACACCAATTGTTTAGAATGATGCAAGAATGATCTCCAATTAGCATTGTTTTCATTCAAAATGTAATGTTTTTAGCTTTGAAGATTGTGGTTTATAACAAACCTAACGAGTAATTACACATGATAACCCTTGGAGAAGAGCTTCACTTGATTTTATTTTATTTTTTAAGAAAGTTTTAGACTATTTTGACCTTGTCTTTACTTTGTTTAAACATTAATACATTGTCATTTTGACTCTATATCATGGATGTGCAAACTTTCTTCCACAAAAGGTTGTAAGATTAAAACAGAGAGCCGGACCAGGAGGAGATTTGTGGCATGTTTTGGTGATTGACCTCGTAAAAGAAAGAAATAACACGAAAACATGCCTTAATCTTAATTAAAGATTACTTTAAACACTAAATTTATGAGTTTTTATTTGAAAACTGTGGTTTTTGTTCTCATTTTAGTGCCATTTTCCCCAATGGGTTGATGTCCCTCAGGGAAAAACTCAAACTAAAGGAAATGCTGCGTTCATGTGGTGGAAATCCCACATGAAAATCGGAAAAAACAACAAATTTTCAAACACTACACAAATGCAGAATAATTTTCTGTGCCTGAAAAAAGGTAAATTTATTTTTAGTATGCCATCTATGAAGAGACACCTGTACTACACGGAAAATAATACATTAATATGAGTAATCAAAATACTTTAATTCAGTTTGACGGGCCCCCTGAGTTCCCTCCTGCTTTACATGTTTGATCTTTTGCAATATAATATAAAAATGGTAAAATCTCAATTTTTGTGGTTTTTGCAGTTAAAAACTACAGCATTTGTCACTCAGAATTGAGCATTTTTTGGACAGTTTCAGGTTCGTTTTAGAATTATTATGTAATATAATCAAATATAATATAATCAAAAAAATATAATCAAGATGATTTTAGGTTGTACTAAAATTCTGGATATCAGGCATTGCCACAAAAACAGTTTTAGGAAAAATTAATGGAGCAAATTAGAAAAGTAGAAAAAAGTTTTTTAAAAAAGGTGGTTCATTTGTAGGTTTTTTATTTTTTTTATTTCATAAAGCTAATTTTGAAGTGTTCACTTTCTTATGTATATTTTTTAAATGGTGTCTTCATTAAGGAAGTCATAAAAAAGCCTTTGGGCTAACGTGTTAATTAGGGTCAGTAAAAGGTGACCAAACTTTCAGAAACTCAGCTTTTGCTTACACGGATCATGAATAATATTCTTATGTCATCATTATTTCCTTTCTAATTTATGTGACCCTGTTGGCCAGAAACGTTTAAGCTCAGATAGGAGCCAAAATGAAAATAAAACAGGCTCATAATTAATGTTTTGCTGTTTATAACTGAGTCTGAGGGAAATTCACAGGAATTAAGTTTGTCACAAAGCAAATTTCTAATCCAATATTCCATGCTCATTACTTTGAGTTTTCATGTGCACAAAGCAGGAGCTCTTTCATGTCAGTAGAAGGCTCCGGATCAAGGAAATGTCCCGTAAACTCATCCGGCTTCATGGGAGGGGTCAAATAGGCGCTGCCTGGGATTTATTCCTCACTGATATGGACACACACAGACAAAGATAAAGCCCTCTTGGGCCCAGGAGATCAATGCTGCATCTGTTCAGCTGGGAGTCTGAACAAAAACACCAATGATTAAATCAGGACACACATAAACACACCCTGGAAAAACACGCCGGACTGGATCTTGATAACTCAGAACTCTCCTTCTGTTAATAGCGTCAACAGTCGGTTACTTAACTTTTTATATGCAACACGAAATGGTTTTGGTGTCACTTTCACCTCCTAGAGAGCAACAACATTGTTGATGGTTGAGTCAGAACGGCGTCCTCTGCTTAGCAGACGTCAGCTGGTATTGAGACGGAGTGTCTTGAGGCAACGGCATGTGAGTGTCTGATCACACTGCAGTGAACCTTTGCTGGGAACTATTACTGCCTCAATTATGCGGCTATAAACTGAGTTTTATACCAGAAATTTCTCATCAGCTTCTATAATTACCTATATACGCAGTGTCAAATTAACAGTTTATGGAGTAAGACGATCAGTCCAGCAGATGTCCAAGCTTCTGATCAGATCCGTCTCTTCTGACGGAGGGATGAACAGATTACTGACCAGGGTTCCCATTCAAACAGGCCCCTCCTCCCTGTAAATCTTCTGGCGTTGTCAGTGTTGGTCTGTATTATTGATCAGTCAGAAAACACGACTCAGACAGATACCAGAAAATAATGAGGGTACAGATATTTGGAGAGAAAATAGACGTGAAAAATGTCTCACATCAAATTTGTGCGTAAATGTGGTTCTGTGTGCGTAACAAGTGATTTGTGTGTAATTGTAAAGATTTATGAGTGTGGTGAGTTTCAAGCTTTTGTTACATTAAGTTTTGTGTATGTAAATTGGATTTTTTTAATTTTTACCTTTTGGTACACGTGAATACACAATTGTACACAAAGTAACACACAAAAGGATTGTATGAGTTACTAATCAAAAAGGACACACAAACAAATCCAAAGTTACATATGCACAAATCAAGAATTACACAAATCCAAAGTTACGCACAAATCAAGAAAAAATTATGTACACACAAATCAGAGTGAGTTTATTTTAGCTCCATAATTTTCTCCCCATAAGTTTGGCCTAAAGAGTTCTGGATTTATATATCTATCTATATATATATTCTGTTGTAAAGTGGATTTTTTTTTTCTGTAGTATTTGTTTTGGCTGTATTTGTGTTTTGATAAAAAAAACATTTTTTTTCACCTGAAAAGTGTGTTTCTGGGTATAACTTGTTCGTTCTTTGTGAAATTTTGACTTATTTATAGTGTCAACAAACAATTACAAACAAGTGCAAGAACACAGAGAACAAAAGAGATCAGGAAACACAGATGGTGTTGAACAACTCAGGGTACATTTCACTGACATCCTATCTCCCATCAGTTAGCATTCTGAATGCAGTCTTTGTAGAGAGTAAGTGTGTGATCAGGGTTTTAGAGTTTTTAACTCATTCATGTAGGAAATAATTCAATCATTCCCAAAATTACCAAAGATTGTCTATCTGTCAGAGAAAAACAGATCTACTAGATCAATTTTGACGGTGGTTTCTGCACCACCTAGAGGTTACATCATATATTACACATGAGTAAAAAGTACAGTGTATCAATTTTCATTTTGCATTTCTACACAGTTAAACTCTCAAACAGTCTTCTTACCATTGCCGCACTCCGAATGATAGAGGGTCTGGGGATTTGAGGAATTTCCAGCTCCACCTCAGGACAGCCATCCCCTGACCTCCCAGAGAGGTTTCTGACCAGTGGAGAAGGTGCCGGGCTTTGGTCTTCACCTTGATCTCCCTCTTGCATGTAACACTTTGAGTTTGAGTGTGTGCTAATTAAGTTTCTGCTTGTTGTGGAGCAAGAAGAGACAAAGCTGAAAGTCCTCTGAAGTGGCTTGTGCTGTATCTCCAGAGGGCTGCTTGATATGGTTCGTGGTTGGGATAAAACTGGGGTTGCTGCGGGAACTCCATTGTTGTTTCTGTTGAGGATGGAGTTGTTTGGCTCTGCAGCAGGTGAGGGACCTGTGTTAGCATCAGAAGGATGACCAAAACACTGGTCCAGAGAGGAGCAAGGTAGTCCATGCATGTCTGAGGATTCAGAAATGACCACAAGAGACCAGCACATGCATTTCTCTGTACAGGCAAGAGTTAAGTTATACATTAGTGTATGAATCCCATCAGGAAGTGTCCTTTCACTGCTTCTGGATGAGTCTAAACTGGTATACAAGGAACAAACCAGCACTAAGTTAAAATAAAATCAAGCATATCTATATTTGACTATATCCAGGAAAAGGAAAATCCACAACGGCTGTGTTTCAAGAGTTTCTCTTTGTCCCAGAGGTAGCTGTTTGATTAAATTCCAGTCTTATTCTTGAAGATCAAGACTTTGTTTTTGTTCTAAAACCCTAACTTTAAGATTCTTCCTGAAGACTCAAACTGCTCTGTCGGTGATGAGTGTAGATCTCTCCTCAGCTCCCAGTCCCCTCTCCTCCAGGACAACCCGCGAGTGTGTGAGTATCGGCTGTCTTTTTAGAGTGTGGGGATCGGGGTGTCCCATTACCCAGAAGGTAGTCCCTGGTCTTTTGTGCGTTTGGAGGTTGGGGTCACGTCAGACGCTTCCAGCTGGGCTCTGATTACCATCTGATCTAGGGTCTGTTACTAATGCACTTGCCCTACATTGCACTGCTATTAATTGATGAACTCACCTGACTGCAGAACTGTGGCCCCGCTGTGAGGGTTTCAGCAGAGACACAGGCGGCTGAATATGAGGGCTTGAATTACAGACACCCTCAACGATAGTCCTTTAATGAAAACGAGAGATGATAGATAGATAGATAGATAGATAGATAGATAGATAGATAGATAGATAGATAGATAGATAGATAGATAGATAGATAGATAGATACGCAATTTAAGGCAGAATTGTTAATACTTTAAAAATTAATAAACATGGCAAGAAGCATTACTGAGATTAAGATTAGCAAAGGAGCCACATGCATAATATATTTAATATATAATATTACAACATTAACTGATCTGTTTTTTTTTTTTTTTGTTACATGAAGGATTTGATTACTATTATGGAGTCATAGTTTTCAAAAGTTCTGCACTTAAATTGATAAATCTAAGTTACAATGTTGTTTTTATTCTCAGAAAAAGCTTTGAATTCTCTCATTTGTCCACATATATTAAATATCCTTTAGTGATTAATCCAGAAAGCTAAGCCTTGTTTAAGCAGACCGCAGCCATGGATGTAGTACTTGTAAAAGTAGCAAAATAACTTTATAGTTTTCTCTGTGATTAAATCAAATGTGTTTTTCTTTCTTTTTTAATATTACAGACTACTTAAACATGTTATAAGATTCTATACACTGAAGAAAAAGTAAAAAAAAATAGTATGGTTCTGCACTGTATTTAATGACATATTTTGCCAGTTTGTTCAAAAACAGTAAAGGTAATTGTAATGTCAGCTCACCAGTATCATGAATTTTAACAGTGTATTTTCCATGTGTATTTACAAGTAGAGCTATGTCTCCCTCTGGTGGTCAATGTTTAGAATTACAAAAGTCAAAGTCAAGGCTGGGATGACAAACGACCAAAACGTTTTGTCTTATAAAAAAAATTCTAAACTCATTATTGATTAATTTCAACGTGACTTTGCATTTTCTTTGTTTTAAAAAAGAAAATCCGACTAAATTAATGAAACATGAGGACATTCTCAAAATATGATTATTATGTATGGTAAACCCATTTGATAACATAGATTTTTTTCAATATTTCTCAAAGAACAATATTTTATAAACGTGTAAAAATGTCAATTGTTTGTGTGTGAGTTAGGATCAAGTTAGCAAACATAAATTAAAGGGCAGCCATTTGTTCATCTTTTTACCTTCAAATTAAAATACCCAAACTGCATTAACATGCTGGAAAAAGCAACTATAAAATAATTTATGCTACATGTATAAAACTGCATGCCTATATAAGAAATATAAAGTATGTCAATCGCTTTACAATTGTGTTTTAAGATAAGTGAAGTGATTTAAATTTCTCTGTTTTGCGCTTTATTTTGAAAATTCTAACGGAAAAGCTACCAGGAAGAGCCGCGGCTTGAACGTGATGAACCGGCGGCTGAGGAGCGCACACAATCTGGAGATTATCGCAGGTGGAGAAGCCATCAATTCCCCATTGAGAGGCGGCAGAAGCAGGTGTCGAGCTGGTGCTAAAGCCCCCCCCGCGTGTCCCCGGGTCACGACACAACCCCAGCCCGCCGTCCACGGATCGAGGTCGGCTGTTTTTGGATGTTCTCGAATGACCCACTATGCGGTCCTCGGCTTGGTTCGTAGCCCGATGCGCGCTCATCGCATGGACGCTGCGTGTCATCCACGGGGCCGGAGACCCGCGGCAGTGCAGCGAGGTGAGGACTACTTTTATTCATCAGAAGCACAGAATGCTCAGATCTCATATAGGATTAAAATAAAATTAATGACATATTTCCGGTCAGTTTAATGCGCGTCTTTTAATCCACCCAGCAGCTGCACGCATGTAAACAGTGCTGTTCTTTTAAAATCAGCGATCTCAGATGAGGTCTGGTGAACTTCACCAATCCCACTTGCTCAGAGGGTTTATCAGCTTCCTGCACGGACTGGCTTTTCCTTCCCTCTGCTGTGGATCAGCGTAACACCTCCTCCTGATGAGGCTGGCAGCACAAGCACAGATCGGAGACAGCAGAGCAGCATTCTTATGCCTTCAGATAACACAATAAGGTGACACATGAATGCTGCCTCTCCAGTTTTGGCAGGATGCTCTGCAGATCTGGTAGTTTTTCCTCCATGTGGGGGAGTTATAAAAAAAACACTGATTTGTTAGAATAACATCTGAAGACCAAATAGCTGCAAACTCAGACATTTCACTCTGCAGCATGTATTTGCTATAGTGTCAATATCCTGTTTTTCTACAGGACTAACTTCATGAAAACTGCAAGGAAGCAAGCCATCTTTTTGTTTGGTTTGAAGGAACATTAGATCTATGATATAAAAGCTGTTTAAGTTGGATGTCTCATTGCTGATAAGTGTTGCTAGTGCCATTGCCCCTGCTGCCATTGCCATGGAGACGGTATGTTGCATGTCCAGGGCTGAAGAGGGGTTCAGGCGTGAGTGA
>NC_050517.1:21126574-21135939 GCF_002922805.2 Oryzias melastigma
TTTTTTTTTTTTTTTTTTTTCTTTAGCATGCACTCATGGAAACTCATATCAGTTAGTTACTAAACACACCATTCTGATTTACTAAAACAAACATCCAACTCAAGATGACTCAGCAACATCATTTGGGTGGGATTTGTTTACTTACCTTCCTCCAGATCGTATTTGCGAGCCTTTTCTGTCCATCATTTCTTGTGTGTCTTTTGCAGGCCGACTACTATTTTGAGTACACGGAGTGTGACAGCACAGGATCCCGCTGGAGAGTGGCCATCCCGCGGACTCCCGGGGCCTGCACTGGTCTACCAGAGCCTGTGCGCGGAACAGCCTGCAGTATGTTGAAAATAACAGCGTTCTTCTTCATTTGTACAAAATAAAAGCATAATGTTGCTACATCTGACCAAAATTTGAAACAAAACCGTTCTTTAGCTAATCCTGACTCACTGCCACCATGACAGTCATGATCTGGACTTTTCTTGACTTAATCAGATTTTGTTTCTTCATAAGTATCAGGATGCCACATTTCTCACTTTAAAACTGAACCGTATGTTACAAAATTTAACCAAATTATGCATTCCTACTGCAAATATTTGCATATGTTTATGTTGAAAGTGTGCATTGTTCTTCATTTTATATATTTTTACTAAAATTGATTAATCAATTTCAATGTATATAAGCTTAAAAGATTAATAATCAATCCATAAAAGTAGAGATTGATGTAGCACATAAAGCTAGCTTGATGCTAACTATTAATGGAATTTCCCATAGGATGGCTAATGCTAACGGTCGGTCGACGATCAGAATCTAATTTATCTAAGCTCTGGTCAATATGGAAATAATTCACGATACCCAGCCTTTTATACTGTATTTTGCTATTATTTTATGACATTAAACCAAATCAAATCATTTCAAACACTTTTCATACTTTGCATTGCAAAGATTTTCTCTTTTGTTTCTCACTTATTAGCAAAAAAATGATTTTTCTGGATTCGTACGTTTTTTTTTTTTTTATTTCTAAAACACAAATTATATATCAAATCAAAACAAAACTGTGAAATGAATCATGGGAAAAGTAAATGGTTGCATTCCTGATAAATATTAATGCTTCCGAAGGTAACAATAATAGTGCTTTTAGGGTATAAATTGGAGTGGGAAAACTCCATATTCGGCCCGTTTAACTATTTAATCTTGTCCGCCAAATGGGGATAAATTATACTGATAATCATAATTTGCTTTATTTTCCCTATAATTGTAGTGTTTCTCCGTAGATGGTGCACTATAAACACATTGATCTTTGTTTAGGTGCAGAAAGTTCATCTGCATTTCTGTGGTGTTTAGAAGGATTGTCATTTTTATGATGTTTTTGTGTGTTTTCCGAGTTGGACGGTCCTTTTTACGATCATTCCATCACCAGATGAATGCAGCATTTCTCTTGTTTTCCCTGAAGAACTTAAAACCATTGGTATAATTGGCACTAAAATGAGAACTAAAGTCAGTTTTGAAACAAACCCCCCAAAATGTTCTATATTAGTTTTAGTCCAAATTAAAACATTTTTTACAGCCTCCTAAATGTTTGAGCTTAGATCTTTATCATACTCTTGCTGTTTAATCACCTTTAGCTCTCTTTAATAAACTGCAGAGAAGCAAAGCTAATCAGTCTGCCTCCTACACTTGGTTCAGCTTTGTGCACATTTCTTATTTCAGACTTGTTTTACAGGAAATCTTTTAATGTTTTGTGTTTCCTTGTTCCTTTTCAGAATAGAGTTTAGCTCAGAGCTTAAAAAAACCAAACGTGCTTTGGCTTTTGCTGCTATATTTGAGGAAACTTATGAGTATCGTACTAAGAGAGCTGTGTTTGAGAACCACACTAAGATGGAAAATTGATTTATAAAAGCAAACAAACCCATGAAGCCTGAAGGGAATTGAACGTGCTCCGGTTAATTGCGTGTTCCTCACCAAGCGGCTTGTTTTGGGAAGGCATTTCTGGGACATTCACCCAGGTCAGGTATGAGGAAAAGCTGACACTGTCAGACTCCGGTAAGAGCGGAGATTTCATGGCTCAGTGGGAAAAAAAAAGTGCAGAGGCAGACACAGTGTGTAACAGGATGTAAGGATTAAGCTATTCTATCAGTGGGGTGGGCAAAACCAAACGCAGCAGTGATTAGCGTGAACATTTGTCTGTCAGCTCTGTTTTCAGGCTGAACAGCATTTTTAAAATGAAATGTGACAACAAAAGAAATCCCTTAGTTTTTGTTAATTTTTTGGATCTCAGCCTTCTCATGCAGAGCTGGGGAGTTCCTGGAGATGACCTCTCAGGAGTGCACCCAGTGCCCAGCGGGAACCTACTCCCTCGGGAGCGGGATTCGCTTCGATCAATGGGATTCCTTGCCGCCTGGTTTCAGTAGCCTGGCTACCTCGCTGGAAAACGGACAAGACAGAGATATTAAAGCCACTTGTAACAGGTGAGTAGGGCAAAAAGTAAACTGAGGCTGTTTGAATTCCCTCCCTACTCCCCAATTACTAAAAACAATAAAGTTTCTATTGATTTTTAAGTAATTCTGACTTTTTTTTTTAATAAGTATGTCATTGCTGGTTTCCTGAAGTAAAAAAAATCTAATAAATATTAAAAGTTTTTCACACGAAAAGTCATCCACATACAGTGCATTGTGGTCTATATTCGCAAATCTCGTGAGCACCTATGCATTCTGGTTTTTTGCAAAGACTTCTGGGATGTTTCTACTGTAGAGCACTGGATTTGGGGATTTTAGATCCAACAAAATGGCGAATGCCCTAAGGAATTTGGACACAACCATAAAGTTACAATAAATCACTATTTTTAACTTTGTTTTTTTTTTTTTTTAAATTTGCAGTTCTTCCTGGTTGCCTCAGGGAAATTATCTGGAGTCCAACAGTGATGAGTGCACGGTTTCCCTCATTTATGCTGTGCACCTGAAGAAGAAGGGCTCTGTCAGCTTTGACTACCAGTATCCAGACAGCAACTTGTTGTTTGAGTTCTTTGTGAGTTGTCTCTTTTTACAAAATTTTATTTTGATTTTACTTGGACATAAAAAAAAGAAATCATCTACTACTATCTGCTGACTCTTATCAGGCACATTTTGGATGCGTAAACTGATGACGAATACACATTTATTCAAAGCTAAGCTCTGGTAAATTAAGGAAGCTCTGCCAGTACTTAAATTTTTACTGTTTTGCCTCTTTTTATTTATAAATCACCTGCATTATTTACTTTGTCCAACTAAAGGATTTGATTGTTGTCAAAAAGTAAATTGTGGTGCATTTTTTGTAATGGCCAGCAGGGGGCAATACATTTCCGTTTAAAAAGAAATTGGATTGTAAACAATAATTTTCTTCTAAACTAATCTAAATCTATCCTCTGCATTCTAATCAATTTTATCAAATTCTTACAATCCATCATTTTAATTCACTCACTCAGTGAAAGAATTAAAAAATGTAATCGTAAACCTTTTTTTTTCATTTTTCATGGCACTGATTTTCTCAGAGAACTTAATTTTCCACCTTAAAAACAGGAAGTTGTATTTTTCCAGATTTATCCTCAGTGACAAATTCCTGTTTTCACCTCTCAAACAGGTTTATCTACATTTTAACCAAAACATATTTTATTAGCAATGATGAAACCTTATTAGTTACTGTCTATCAAATTTTAGAATCTACATAGAAGAAAAATAACATAACTTTATTAATCCAAGGATTCTTCTGTAACACTTTATAATGGGGTACTCTTTATATATGTCAGTAAACGCATAATTTAACTTAATAATAATTTGTTATTATAAAGCAATAATGATTTCTCACTAACTTTGATATGTTAAACCTATTTTTTATTACTTATATTGTAAAAATCAAAGTTTACGTGTGGTTAAAGGAAATTAATTTTAGACTTTCATGTGTGTTTAGATCCAGAATGACCAGTGTCAGGAGATGGATCAGTCTGCAGACACAAAGTGGCTTAAACTCACCAAACACGGCGAATGGGCATCTCACTCGGTAAGTGTTTCCTTTCACAAGATAAGGAAAAGACTTAAAAGAAAGATCTGAAACAACCTCAGTCCTCTGAAATAAATCAATGCTTCAAAGGAGGTGAAGGCAAGCAGGAAGTCTGTTTTTCTTATCATTATTTAGTCACGCTCAAAAACACGTTTCATCACTATAATAGAGGGGAATAGAAGACAGTGTGTGAAGACTGTAAATGAATAAAATTAAGATGATTAAGTCTTTTTTTGTGTCTCGGAATTATGTTTTATCATTTTAAAAAACACTTTAAAAATAAATATGTAAAAAAAAATCAAATAAAACGATTTTTTAAAATTAATTATGCAAAAAAATGTGTTTTTTTAGTTGAATTTGAAATCCGGCACCAACGTCTTGTATTGGAGGACAGGAGGCATTCTGATGGGGACCAAAGTCGTGAAGCCAGTTCTGCTGAAAAATATTCAAATTGAAGGTCAGTGACATATTTTTCTTCCATTTATTTGTTTATTTTGTAAAAAGCAATTTAGAAATACATAAAACATTTCCACCCCCCCCCTCACCATCCGCCTTTAAATGCTTCCCTTCCAGGTGTTGCTTACACATCAGAGTGTTTCCGATGTAACCCGGGGACGTTCAGCCGAGCGCCAGGTTCCTCCTCCTGCGATCCCTGCCCTCGGGACACCTTCTCTGGTCACGGAGCCAGCTCCTGCACTCCCTGTAACGCCAGCACTCAGTATGCAGGTACAGCTCTGCCTTCACCATCAGGCTCCAAACTCTCTGAGAATTTAGAAGAAGCTGCTCCTCTTTTTAGTCAAATTGGTTACTTTAGATGATGAATTTTCTTCTTTGACAGATGTACTTTTTAAAAAAAAATCTACTATATACATTACCTAACATTTTACTTAAAAAAAAAATTGGTACATTTCTCTATTTCAGTAGCTTTGAAACATTACAATTTTGAACTGGTGGTTACCTTGAAGCCACAACGTAGGAATTGATTGAAGCAGCAGGAGAAGAAGAGTGATGAGATGAATGGCAACTAGCCCTGGATTCAGAGTGCGTTTAGACTGGACACATTCGGTTCACTTAAAGTGAACCAGAGTTCATTTCCCCCAATAATCCAGAACAAATTTTCAATCTGGATACACGAGTGCTGCTACAAATGATTATTTTAGTAGTCGACTAATCATCAATTATTTTTTTTCTGATTAGTCGACTAATGAGGTCATGCGCAAACCGGATGTAAACCACAAATCTTAACCATCATTAACTTTAAACTAACTAAAAACTAGATATGTAGCATTACCTGCAATAATGCTAGTGTGAAAGTTGTAAGCGGAATTTGGCTGCTGAAAATGCTAGTGATGATAGCTGAAGATGCTAAAATTGATAGCTAAAAATGCTGATGTTGATATCCAGCTAAGATTTCAGTTAAATGTCAAACTGGCCTAAAAAAATGAAAATAAGCCTGTTAGCCAAAGCAGCTAGCATGTAGCGGAAATATTAGCTTAACTCCAAAATAACCTAAAAACAAAGCAAACAAAAAAAACCTAAATTAGCCATAATAGCTAGCATGTAGCTGAAATATTAGCTTATCTCCAAAATCACCTAAAAAACAAAAAAAAAACCTGAATTAGCCATAATAGCTAGCACGTAGCTGAAATATTAGCTTAACTCCAAAATAGCCTAAAAACAAAACAAACAAAAAAAACCTAAATTAGCCATAATAGCTAGCATGTAGCTGAAATATTAGCTTATCTCCAAAATCACCTAAAAAACAAAAAAAAAACCTGAATTAGCCATAATAGCTAGCACGTAGCTGAAATATTAGCTTAACTCCAAAATAGCCTAAAAACAAAACAAACAAAAAAAACCTAAATTAGCCATAATAGCTAGCATGTAGCTGAAATATTAGCTTATCTCCAAAATCACCTAAAAAACAAAAAAAAAACCTGAATTAGCCATAATAGCTAGCACGTAGCTGAAATATTAGCTTAACTCCAAAATAGCCTAAAAACAAAACAAACAAAAAAAGCTTAAATTAGCCATAATAGCTAGCATGTAGCTGAAATATTAGCTTATCTCCAAAATCACCTAAAAAACAAAAAAAACCTGAATTAGCCATAATAGCTAGCATGTAGCATAAATATTAGCTGAACTCCAAATTAGCTTATAAAACCTTAATAAATGTCAAAATATATTAAATATATCATGCATCTGAAGAATTCTATTAAGCATAAATAATATGCAAGGATGTAACTGTAAGAATTGTTTAAATGCTTTTTATACCATTTTACTTTTTATGTCTGCAAATTTCAATTTCACTTTGTTTGCAACATCTTTTCAAGTATTTATAAAATAAATGTGTCCACAAGTGAATTTATCACACAAATAGTGCTCTTGAAAAACAATAACATTTTTTATCAACCTATTTTTTTAAGTTGAGGGATCAGCTGAGTGCAAGGCAAGACCTCCATGTTCCAGAAAAGACTATTTTAAGATCCACACAGCATGTGACAAAGACGGCAAGGTAAACCAAAAGAATACGAATTTTTAATTTTCTTTTATTTTGAGGAGTCATTTTACAAAAATCCATTTGTGTATTTTCAGACTCAAATCATATATAAGTGGATTGAACCCAAGATTTGTCTGGAGGGTGTCCCCGGAGCCCAACCGCTGCCCTCGAGCGGCGAGCGCGAGCCCTGCCCCCCCTGTAACCCTGGCTTCTATAATAACGACACCGCTACCTGCTCGCCATGTCCGCCCGGGACCTACTCTGATGGGATGAAACGTAATAAACTCCGCACTGATGAAGCTCATTCTAGATCTTAATGTGATTTTGTTTTTTCAATGTGATTAAAATGATATTTAATTTGATTGTGTTTAGAAGTTAATGTGTTTTTAAAAAGGATGATTACATTTTATGGTTTTGAGCAATTTCCTTCTAAAAGTAAGCCTCTTTAGTTGAATTAAAATAATTGTAAGGAAACAGTTTTGATATTGGAGGATTTTAGGGAAAAATGATGTCGACCCAACTGTGCTTGTGTCTCTTCCACCAGCTTGTCAGTCATGTCCAGCAGGAACCGAGCCCACTTTGGGTTATGAGTATAAATGGTGGAACGTGCTGCCATCCAACATGAAGACGTCCTGTCTCAACGTGGGCAACTCCAAGTGTGACAAGATGCATGGTGGGTAGTTCTGCTTCTACTTTATTGCTGTGTTTTTGTCCTAATACAAAGAAACTGATATAATTGGCTAATTCAACTTATATTTGTTTAAATTTTATGCTGTGACTAAATGTTTTGTTCTGAATAAATGAAATGGTTTATCTTTAGCAATTAGATAATAATACATTAAATAAAATTTTACATTATCAATCACGAGTTGATCGCTATAAAGAGAGTGGGAGGAAGCGAACTTATATAATCCAACCCTGATTCGACCATACCAATACAAATATTAATACCCTACAATCATAGATTCAGGTTATTAAGGATCATTTGGATCAGTGATGTAATTACATTTCAAATATCCACAGACAAGTCATTTATAGTAATCAGTACCAAAAATCTAAAAGTACTCGGACGATTATCATCAGGAAAAAATCATCCACATGAATTAATACCAGAAATCCAAGCACATTCAGACCATCATCGCCAAAAAAAAAAAAAAAAATCACCCAAACCAACCAGAACCAAAAATCCAGAACACACCCAGATCATCTGAATATATTCCAGACCCGCGGCACCGACAAATGCAAAAGATCCTCCCGATGATGATCTGAGCATACCCCAGACTCCCGGCACGATAAATGAAAATTATCTTCCCAGATGATAATCATTTATTATTATTATTATAAAGAAAAATCATCATCAAAATCCAAAATATATTCATTAAAAAAGACAATTTGTGTAGATTGTTTTCATAAAAGAAGATGAGTCATAAATCACACTTTAGGAGAAAGAAAGTAAAAGAAAAAAAAATCAAGAATATGTGTATCAGTTCTGGTTCAAAATATTTAGAGAGAAAAACTATGTTGAAGACTTTTTTGGAGTATTTTAATTCTTATTGGTCAGAGGTTAGCGGTTTATAAGGATTAATTATTTCCGTCTTAAGCCATTTTTGTGTAAATGTATTCATGATCTGCAGCTGTCACTGACTGCAAGGCCCATATTGTTTTTGCATAGTGAAACATTTCTGTTCCTATGAATTAAAATTTAACTGAAAACTGATTTTATTTAATTTCTAGGGTGGGAGGTAGCAGGAGATCACATCTATAGCGGAGCAGGAGGCTCCGACAATGATTATCTGATCCTCAACCTCCACATTCCCGGTTTTAAGTAAGTGTAATCCTGTGAACAAACACTGCAGTCTCTTTGGTTCCCTCCTGTTGTCTAACTAACTCTGCTGATTGTTTTTGCCTTCAGGCTGCCCACATCTGCATCCAGCGACTCTGTGACTGAATTTGGCCGCATCACTTTTGAGTTTGAAACTTTATGCACGGTTGACTGTGTGATGTACTTCATGATGGTGCGAACAGCTTCTAGAATTTGTTTTCCTCTTTTTTCATAGTGAAACACAGATAGTCTGAGTCGCTAATGTGCATTTTTTTTATTTTTCTTAATTTTAGGATGTCAACAGGAAGAGCACCACTATTGTGGAATCATGGGGAAAGACACAAACTAGGCAGACCTACACCCACATCATGACCAAAAACGCCTCCGTTACCTACACCTGGGCTTTCCAGAGGACAGGTCAGCCTTCTGATGTAAGTATAGGTACTCACAAAAACTGTAGAAGTGAAAATAATCATGGACTTAAAACATTCAAAATATATATTTATTATTGTAAATATGTCTGCATATTTCTGTTTTAAAGAAATGCTTCAAAATTATTGTAAAGCTGAAGATTATTATATGTTATGATAAATTAGAATTAAATTAAATTGAATTTCATTTATAGTTTTTGTTAAACTATGGAGAAATGAGGAGGGATTTATCTGCATTTTATCACCAGAAATACACCTTTATTACTTAAGAATAATGCCTAAAGCTCAAATAAAAGCGGTTCTGGTGAGTTTTGAGGAGAAAACACTGTCAAGGCAACAAGTTTCTACTATTTCTAAAAATAACAAGTCAAATTTTGTAAAGAAAAGGGGCAAAAAAAAAACAAAACAGATGCTCCCAAAATAGAAAATCCCCATAAATAGTGGAGCACTCTTTATATATGAAAACAAGTTTATGGGCTTAAAGATTAAACAATATTAATAAAAGCACAAAAGAAAGTGTAAGAAAACAACATAGCATTAAAGTTACTTGAATTAATAAATTGCAATCTGATGGAAAGGCAAGAAAAACATA
>NC_050517.1:21136113-21149320 GCF_002922805.2 Oryzias melastigma
ACTTGAAAGTCGTTTACTATTATTTATGATTCAAATCAAACCAAATAATTCAAATTAACAAAAAAAAAAAATTAAAATAAATAAAATAAATAAAAATGAGTAAAATAAAATAAAAATGTAATAAAATAGAATACATAAAATACGTTAAAATGTAATAAATATTTTTTATGAACTGAAAGTGAATTTATTTAGAATTTTTTTTCAACAAAAACGGAAACAGTTTGATGCTGAGTCAATGCTAGCCCAATAAACCACTTCATTTTTGAAACATTAGACATTTCCTGCAGAGGACAATTTGAATCTTGAGTAAGGGGAAGCCCGCAGTCGCGTAAATTTAAATGAGTTTGCTTGAAATGCGATGCTAGTTGTGTTTTTCTTTGTGTTTTACTCATCCAGACTCGCCTCTTCATGAACGACGTGGCCCGGATCTACTCCGTCACAGTGAACAATGCGGTGGACGGCGTGTCCTCCGGCTGCCGCGTTTGCGCCCTCAGCGCCCAGTCCACCAGCTCAGCATGTGTGCCGTGCCCACCTGGACATTACATCGACATGGACACCAGCCAGTGTAAGGAGTGTCCCAACAACACCTACCTGCTCTCTCACACCTCACAGGGCCATGAAGACTGTAAAGCCTGCGGGCCGGCCAGCAGGAGCGACAAGGTTTGTGTGACGCAGCACAGAACGCTCATTCGGGTTGACACGTTTCTTCAAGGCTTTTTTATTTTTTCATTTGTGGCTTTCTAGGACCACAGGCTGTGCTACAGTGACTGTCACTTCACTCACACGGACGGCAACCTGACTCTGACGTACAACTTCAGCCTCCTCGGTTCCTCTGGATCGCTGATGAACGGCCCCAGCTTTACCTCTAAAGGAACCAAATATTTCCATCTTTTCAACATCAGTTTGTGTGGAGGACAGGTCAGCCAAAGAAATGTAAAAAGGATGTCGCTTTTGTGCTCGAGCAGAACTCAAGTACTGTTTTTTTCATTCCCCCTCCATCAGGATCAGTTAGCAACATGCACAGACAACGTTACAGACTTATCGGTATCAGACTCCCAGAGAGAAAAGGGTGAAGGGCCCAGCGCTGTCAAGACCTTTATCTGTCAGTCGACGATAATCCCAGCTACCGGCCGAGGCTTTAACACGGCGCTCTCGTCACAGTCCATTAACCTGGCTGACACGTTCCTCGGTGAGTGAGCAGAAGGTGCAGACAGCGCTGAATTTAAATACGGATTTCTGCTCTGCTTAAGATTTTCAAAGTGATGGGAAAAAAGAATAACGATTATTACAACTCTATGAATAAATGTGCACATACTTATGGGTTCATTTGTGTTTAAGGAGCCACGGTGGAGGATCATTTTGAGGGAATAAGCGCCAAACCCAACCAGTATTCCCTGGTCTCTAAGAAAGTCCCAGATGTGAATTTCTACTACAGGTATTTCTGTAGCCTTAGATGTGGTTTTTGAAAGAAATGGACATCAGTGGTAAAGGTCTTCACTTTATTCTGCTCTTTTTATTTTTTTTTTTTGAGGTCTTTGGCTCCGACCTCGTCTTGCGAGTCGGGAAGGAGCACAGTGGTGACACTTCGCTGCAATCCGGAGATGTCCATTAAAGGGCAGCTCTCAGTTCCCAGGTATCCCTCCTCTTTTACGTTGGGTCGTGTGTGGACTATACACTAAAATTAGGTTTTTTTGAGGGCTGGTCACATATAAAACTGCCACCGTGTGATTGGAAGGCATCGGCAGAATCTTCACTATTAGCTGCTGCCTGATTTTTCTGAAATTTTTCTCATTCGTCTTATATTTTAGATGCTTCATAGGTTAATTGGTTTCTCTGAAGACTTTAAAAAGTGTACCAACAATAGGGCTGGGCATCACTGGGTATCTCCAGTGCATGAATGCGGCCCTCGAGTTGCCTATCCCTGTTCTTGGTCCGGGTGTCCAAATCCAGAAACCCTGCTGTATCTGCTGCTGATTACCTGGATCAGGTGTGTTTAGCCACTAAGGAGCTTCAGTAGCAGGCTGGTTGGAAACCATGCAGGACATCGGTCCTTGAGGCCTGGAGCTGCCTGTCCTTGTTTTAGATAGATGGATGTAGAAGGTCTGCTTTTGTCGTTGCAGTCAGTGTCCAGCAGGAACCTGTGATGGCTGCACTTTCTATTTTTTGTGGGAGAGCTCCGGGGCCTGTCCCATCTGCACCGAGAGAGACTACCATCAGATAGAAGGCGTCTGCAAAGGAGGAAATCAGGTGTGTTTGAACAAACAAATGCAGTTAGTGCTGGAAAATCTCTAAAAAAAGTGCATGTTTTTTTGAAAATTAACTTTTTTTCACTCCTCCTGTCATTTAAAAATGCTCTCGATGATATCCTTTTTTGCTCTGTCACATTCACTCTCAGGACATTCTGTACGTGTGGGCTGAGCCAAAGCTGTGCATGGGAGGGGTGACCTTGCCTGAAAAGAAAACCTTGCCCTGTGAGAGTATGGAGCTGTGGGTTCGGCTCGGTGCTGTGATGGGAACCTTCACAGCAGTGCTGCTCGTCTCGCTGACCTGCTACTTTTGGAGGAAGAACAAAAGGTTTTTTTTTTTTTTTTGAAATCCTATCACATTTTGCCCTCTGGCACAATTGTTCTCCTCTCTTAAATGCAGTCTTTCAGCTTTACCTTTTCTTTTCACCAATTCCCTCGCCGTCCTGTTCTGTCTTGTGGGATTAAAACTTCCGTGTACACATTATTCCTGTTATTAATTATCTTTTTTTTGGTCTGTGCAAGGTTGGAATACAAGTACATTCGTTTGGTTACGTCGGCTAACAATAAGGAGTGTGAAATGCCAGGGGCCGACAGCTGTGCAGTGATGGAAGGAGAGAACGAGGGAGACATGGAGGATGAGGTTGTGTACACTAAACCCTCTATTCTCGGCAAACTCAAAGCCATAGCCTCCAAGGTGAGAGTGACCACAAAGGCACGCTGAGGAAAAGCCTCTCAGCTGTGAAAGCTGTGAAAGTAAACATGTCTGCTTGTGCTTTTCAGAGAAACGGAGACCACTATGAAAACGTTCAGCTGAACTCGTCTCAATCCAGAGCTCTGGTTTGGAGCTAGAAAACGAAAAGGGTCGCCAGGAGGGGAATGAGGATTTGGAACCCTCCAGACGCTTTCTCCCAACCCCTTTAACCATCCCTGTTTATGAGCTTTGGTAACCTGGAAGACCACCAGTGTGTGCAAACACACAATCAAAGGCCCACGGTGCACTTGAAGCCAGGTTCAGAGAAGTCACACAAACACGGTGGCCTTACAGCTTGGTACGACAGAGCCATAGTCCTTTGGAGCAAGTGTGTGCGTCACTGATCATTTTGGGATTTACTCCTCCTATGTCAGGGAGCTGGTGTAGAGCTCAGGGTTAGACAAGGACCTGTTTGAGTTCTTGAATTCACATCTATTTATTTGGTTCTGTTTGATGTGTGTTGTATCTTTGACCGTCATGGAGTGTCATCAATGTATTTCTATCAAAGTTAAAGTCATTTCCTACTTTGTTTATGGCAAAACAATACTTTTTTTCTTTTTCATTTTCCTTAAAGTTCTTGAAAGATTGTGAAGTTGAAAATGACATGAGGTTGAGGTGGTGGTTTTGACTGTATCTGTCAAATAAATGATGTATTTATGTATGTTTGGATGGAGAGTGGTTCAATTATCAAGTATAGGAAAATAAATTAAAATCCAAATTTAGATCTCATATTTGTTATTGTAAGAATTCTCTTAAATTATTTCATTATTTCTCCTAAAGTTTTAATGCCCAAGCATTGATGCAACCTCCACAGGTTGTTGCCATGGCAACTGCAGATGTCAGATTAATAGAGAGATAAAAAAAAACTATTGCTTCATTTAGTCACTATTAAGTTTGTAAATCAAAACAAGTGTTGACAGATATTTGTGAACGTAACCTTTGACCTTTGCACAGAAGGCCGTTTTAAATTAAAATGTAGAATAAGAGAAAAAGGATTGTTTTTGGAGATAAAATTTACACACAAAATCTATATAAAAATCTTAATAAATACTATCAGACTCAAATGAATTTGATTAATTTGTAGGTTTTAAGCACATCTGTCACATGGAACCATGTTTTAATGTATAATAAGGTTTTAACTTTGACCATATTCTTCTAGTTTTATGTAAATTCAATTAAATTTGCCTTTTCTCTTGAGTAACTCAAGAGTTTCTGTCAAAGTTGATGTTTTATATTATTATATTGGCTGTCCAAACTGAGTTCTGCCCTTTATGTAGCATACAGACCACTCTGTAAGCATCTTCATAAGAAGATGAAAATCATTTAATGCTTCTTCCACTTTTAATGTTTTTCTAATCTATTTGTAAAGAATATGAATTTAAAGTCTTTACATTTTTTATTTATAACATTTATTGGTTTATTAATTTGAAAAAGTCTTTAAAATGTTAATACATTGAACCTCAAAGATTGCAGAAACTGGAGTTGTCTTTTTGTTATAACATTTTGATAAAACTTAGACTAAACTTGAACCATGTTGTCCAGTAGGGGGCAGAAGAGAACAGATATTCTAAAAGCAAAACACATATATGAATGTAACCAAGCTCAAAGTATGAATAGAGGCATGTGAAATGAAGTCTGTTACATATGTGCTGAGATTCACGGCTGCAATGAACCAAAGCGTCCAGCAGAGGGCAGTCAACGTACTGAGAAAGATCCTGAGGATCCAAACTGCAGATGGTTATGTTATCAAGATCAAACAGAAAAATCAGAATGCAACATAATTACTTGCTTTCAAAAAAAGCAATTAAAAATCAACAAAACACAGATCAATTTTTGTCCACAGTGAAAGAGTGCAGAAGAATGTGAAATATAAAATCCAAACTTAGTGTTTGATTAACTCTTCTGTCCTACTTTTACTTCCTAGTTGTAGTATTGATGTAGATAATGATATAGGTAGTTAGTCCTTCTTCCTTTGATAGACTCAGTTGTGATGCTGCATTGTTCTGAAAGCACTTCAGTAGATGGTTTAATTAGAGTGCCATTACTTAGGGAACAGATGAGAAAGAGAGTGTAAAGCCATCTTTCAGCTTTTGCCAACACACACTATGAATAGAGTCTGTGTTTTGTGAAAGTGATGGCCTTGCGAAACTTCTGTTCATCAGTCAGATCCGAACAGAGTTTTTTGGACCCCGAACACATGAAGAGACAAAAGGATGAGCAAACCAGAGCGCCTCTTTGCTTCATTTTCTTTATTAGAATGTCATCACAGCCTCATTATTGCACATATCATAAACACAGGACTATTGCTTGGTGACTGGTCAGTCCCAGAGATCAGAACCGACCTCAGCTTCATATCGCCTTCAGAGATCCAGAGTCATTTCGAAAGCCCAAAGGCCAAGAACACATTCTGTCACACAGAAGAGGCTACAGCACAGAAATCTTTGTAGAGCACATGGCAGTTGGCAGAGCCTGAATAGAGGAAGACGCCCACCGCGAATGCCTGCTTGAAAAGGATATTCACAAGTAAAGCCAATTAAAGAAGTTTCCATTTAGCGCTTTTTTTTTTTTTTTGGCCAGATGAGATGATAAATTCAGAAATTTAATGAGTTTTGGAGTGATGCAATTTCTTTATATCTGAATTCCAATTTAAATGCCTCATTCAGTCTCCAGATCCTTTGTCTGACATCCTTTTATCCTCTCTCCAACCTCCTCGGGGCAGCCCCGGTGACATGTGCAGAAGTGGTCACCCGCATCCAAGTGCCTCGGCTCAAAGCTGCCAGTCTGTTGCTCTGGCTTAGGTGGTCTTGGCTGAGACCGTTTCACACACAGCGTGGAGATGAGGCGCACAAAGGCGGCGAGGGAAAGGTTGACGAGGTGAGACGGATCGTGTGAGAGAGGGTCAGAGGAAAAGTGTGAGACTGTTGTCCGAGACTTGTCTCTGGACTAAATTAGCAGAGAATCGGGGTTAAGTGCTCTGTTTATGTGGCCATTAAAATCCGCAAGTACAGGGCTCGCGGAGCCAAATCTCATCAGTCACTGCCAATTTAAATCAGCACAGAAAAACTCTTTTTTCTGCTCAACTTTTCTTGACTGCTCCTCAACCCTCCTCTAACCCTACTTCCTCCTCTTCACACAGACAAATAGTCATTCCAGCAGCGGATGTGGTGATGGGGGTTGTCCATAGCAACCTGCCATGCAGGGTGTATCTTGTGGGAGCAGGACCACTGACTGAATGGCTAAGCCCTCTTCTAACAAAGGCTGTGAATCTCTGAGATGCTTTGAGCTTCCACAGAAGCGCTGCGACTTCAGAGCTGTGGGAGCGCTTTACATAATCCAGCGGCAGCATCCCTCCGCTACGCCACATCTCTCCTGCTGCTCCCCTGCACCTAGCGGCCCCAAATGTAGGTCGGCTCATCTTGACACATCTTCTGAAATTCCTCCAATCTATCATTCAGCAGTGATCACAGGCTGGGCATGTGCACCGAGGTTGACCTGTCAAGAGACGACAGCTCTGACCTCATTGATTTTTATCACGGACAGAGCAGACGGATGCTTCTAGTACAAAAAAGGGATTCCAATTTTTTTTTTGTTGTTTTGTTTTTTTGAAAACATTAGCTGTAACAGTCAGACTTTATTTTACATCTTACATGTAAACATTTCTGATAATTTTAGTAACAAACTCCTAAAGTCAACACAAAACTTTTAAAAATGTACTAAATTAGTTCTCTAATTCAGACAACTTTATAATGCCTCACTTCATTGTTTATTTCTTATTTCAGAGACATTTTTTTTTTTTTTTGCTATCAATAACCACACTGCTTCCTTTTGTTAGCAGGGATCTGCCAGCAGCTGACATCGTGTGCTTTGCATCCCCCTCATGAGCCTCTCTGGGGCTGCAAAAAGCCAGCTGCTCCACTGTGCCTCGCAACGTCAACACATTTAACACAGGCATGTAAACTGCACACTCCAGTAAGTAGACAACTCCTGTCCTAACGCTCCTCGTCTCTTTCTCCCTTGCGCTTCCGTCCGAGGTGTACAAAAGTAAAAGCGGTCGGATGGGTGTGTTCAGAAACATCCCCTGTTGTTGCTGGAGAAAAGGAGGCGGTGGGAGGAGTCAAGTTAGGGACGTCTCCGTCTCTGTTCCGTCACTTCAGGGGAAACAATTGATGCCGAGAGGCTAAATACGTCGTCAAACCAACTGGCATACTTCTGACCTGAAGCCTGTGCTTTAAACAGAGGAGACTCGGGCAGCTAAAGTAAAACATCTACATTAAGGCACATGGCCATATTGGAAACATCAACACATACTGCATTTAAGGGGGGCCCGAAATGTAAGCTACTACCGTATTTTCTGGAGTATAAATCGCTGTTTTTTTTCATAGATTAGCCAGATGTGCGACTTATACTCAAGAGCGAGTTATTTGTGTTCTTTTTTAAACATAAATAGGCTCATTGCAACAGGTTGTTTCTGCTAACAACCACTAGAGGGTGCTGTATTTTGTTCTGACAGCACCAGAAGAAAAAGTTTCATCAAAAACAAACATGGAGGAGATTCTGATTGTTTTCCTCTTAAATTTGGATATTTTTCTCATTTACATCAAAGCATTATTATTAATCTTTTTTTTTTTTTTTTTTTGTAATGGCAAATATAAAAGTGCGACTTATACTCCAGAGCAACTTATATGTGGTTTTCTTCATTTTTCGTTTTATACTCCGGTGCAACTTTATAATCCAGAAAATACGGTACTTTCCTTCAGATGGAACAATTCAATACATGTTCAGCAAAGCAGGCCGTCTCCTTCCATTAGTGTTACATGTGGGCTGAGGGTTCATAATTACTGGGTAAGACGTCGTTGTTGACAGAACTGTTGTTGACTCTATTGAGGGTGAAAAAATATAAAGTTTGCTAAACTGTATTTTCTCATTCCAGCTATTAATAATTATTGGGGACACATCACGGCAGTCTTTCAGAGAAGCAGCACTTGAAGAGTGGGACTGCTTTGCTCAACACAAACAATGGCCATTCAGATAAAGGGATTCCATTATAGCATCAATAAAATGAACATTTTGTATCAAAAGCAAAACATGGTTTCCAGCTAAAACAGCCACAGTAGGTCAGTATACAAATCCTGGATGCAATGTGCATCTATAAAGATGTAAAAGGATGAGTGAGATCAAATCATCTTTCTATCTTTTTTTTTTTTTTTTTCCTGTCCACTTTATGTCCACATTCAGTTTAGGGTTACAAGAACTTCAACATTGTGCTGTTTGAACCATCGGTAATATTATGTACAAATGTACAGATAAACATTGGAAATACGTACAGAATCGTTATTACAATGAAAGCTAAAAAAAGGCATGAGAATAAAAAGTCGGTGAGTATTGCAGGTGAGGCAAGCCGAGCCACAAATATGCATCCAGACTGAGAGACGCCGCCCTCCTACCATGGTTAAGCGCAATGTCTATTTACACAGCGTCATAACAAAGCTATCAAAAACAAAGGCTCCAAAAAATTCCTCCTAAAAACTTTTTTTGTTCTTTTGTTTCTCTACGTACAACAATGTCGATTCCATGTATGTACATCCCTAGAAAATAATTTAATTATAGTTACACACTTTCTACATTTGTGAAACGACAGAGTTACAGTCCATCAGAAGGGTGGGTGTGCATGTCTTCATATGTTTGTGTGTGTTTTTGGGGTGTAAGTATGGAGCTGGACGGGGTAATGTTCGTCACCGGGCTAACAGTCGCGCAGGAGGGGGGCAGATTTAAAGCAGACTGGATGTGGTCACAGAGATGAAGTGGTGGAGTCCACGATTTCTCTCCCGTTGCACACAGCTGGGACGAAGTGAGCGCTGACAGAAGCTGGATGTGGGGGGTTGGGAGGAGAGGAAAATGAGTTAGAAAGATCAGCACTGAGACGTTTAACCAAGCACATGCAAGGAAACATCAACACTGCAGTCATCCTGGTGGAAATTAAAAGGGTTTAACTCCAAGAATTTAATCATATTCTTGATCCAAATGAAACCAATCGGTTCTTGAAGCTGCTGTAAGGTCCCACTCCAATCATGTTTTTGGCGTTTTTAAAATTTTTTCTAGCAATTTTCTTATTATGGAGGACTTGCATAAAGAAAATTAAGATTAAAAAAATAGCATTTCTTAGTATTTCTTAATTCAAATTGTTGTGAATTAGATGAAAAATGCTGTTGCCTTAGTACATAAATTGATCCATCAACATCTTTGTTTTCCTCGTCTAATGCTAGGTTGGGGCTGTAAGCTAGTGGGAGAAAGTGTAAACAGGGGGATGATGGGAAATGAGGGCAGGTTTACTCTACACCAGCAGTCCCGCCCACAACTCAGAGGCAAGTTTCTATTGAACTCCTGCCGCTCTTCAGAAACTATATCCTAGAAAACGACTTTTTTTTTCATTTATTTATTTTTTTTAAATTTTCGCCTTAAACTGTATATTCATAATAAAATATCAATTTGGAGGCTTTTAGAATAAATCAAAAGGTAATTGGAGTGGGACTTTAACAGATTTCTCACTTTCAGGTTTTCACCAAGATTGCCACATATGGCAACATATGCATACAAGACTTAAATTTTATCAGTTAATCAGCATTATTGAAGCTTAAAGTAGTTGGAGCTCAGTTTTAGTCAAATCACCAACAATTTGGCTTTCAACAAATTTTCAAACATAATTTGTTCCGCTAATAACTGAATTAAAACTTTGGCTCGAATTCAATTATCTGCCCTAATTTAAAAAATGTCTAAATTTTATCCCCCATTTCATAAAAGAACCTGTGGCGTATTTCATGCAGTAGCAGCTGTATAGGCTCCACCCACCAACACTCTACTGAATGAAATGGGGATTACAATATGGGTGGGTGGCTATCAAAAAGGCAACATAAAGGCATAACATGAGAGATTAAGAGCTGAATGTCTGTTGTGTGGAAGCAAAATCCCCAACGCAAGCATAAACTGGAACAGACGTGCGGCAACTGATTGTCGGTGGAATATCTGAACCGGTGCAGAAAGAAATTCACCAGGTACAAAGAGTTTCGTCCAATCTCATCTCCAAGATGATTTTTTTTTTTTTAAGTATGAGTAGGAAGATCTTTCTTAGCAATAGAAAGGAATAAAGCTTCAGCAAATGTAGAAAAAGAGGTTCAGTATTTGGGGAAAAAAATGCCAAAAACTATTGATCTCTGACTAAAATCAACAGGAGTGAAAGAATTCTGCTGTTTGTTGAGTGGGAACAAGTAACAAAAGTGACATTTCACTATTGAAAAAAGAAGTCAGAATGCTCAAAGGTAAAAGCAAAGAAAGCATGACTTCTACAAAACCCAAATGCTCCAAAAATGTCTTCGAATTCACTTGAGATTATCTTGATAACTTAAGTTTCAAACAGATGATTGCATGAAGCCTACCATGAGAGGCGTATGTGGCAGCAGCTCCGCTGACGCTAAAGCGGTTGAGGTTGAGCCTGTGGCTGGTCACATTCTTCTGGGGCTGAAACATAATGATGTGGACCTTGGGAGCAAACATACAGCCGAGCACCACAAAGCCACTCAGGCTGACTGAGATGCACATGGTGGTGGTCTGAACCTGCAGGGAAATAACAGATCAGATGTTGTTAGCTTTTGCTTTATTAGCTTCTTCCCAAAACATTTCCAATCTTCATTTTTTTTTTATATCAAAATGCCTCTCAATGTAACAGACCATTTTAAAATCCCACTTCTGACACCATGTAATGTATTTATATTGTTGGATGACAGCTAAGGTTTAGCAGAACCACTGATGAGGCGGCAGCGTCATGTTGAGAACGTTCTTTATTGTTAATTATGACAGCCGTAAACCAGCCCTACGGATAGCAGTAGGGACATTTACAAAAGTGATAGCTTAATTAACATTACATTGATCATCTTTTAGCAATTTAAAAAGTGTTTCCAGTGGTCTTGTAATAATTATTTTGCCATTTTTAGCCAAAATAAAGAAAAATAACAGTGTTGAGTAGTTGATTTGAAATCCATTTCTGAATCCATTTCTGAGTTGTGGGCTGGATTGTTGTCACAAATTTAGCCCATCATTACTTTTTTTTTCCGCACTCTCCCACTAGCTTACAACTAGTAAGAGATGCAACTAATATGGTGACCAATATCTGAGGGATCCAGCCATACAGTTTTGAGCCAGACACCAGCTCAGATGAGGAAAACAAAGACTTTCATGGATCTATTTATCTGTAAGTGGATGTATCAGAATGGAGTAGAGCAGGGACCTTGTGGCCCACAAGCCTCTACGTGTTCGTCGATGAGGAAAAAAGTGACCAAAAAGATTTAATTTGAATTTAGTTCTTTTAATATAAAGTGTGATCAGACTTGTACACTGGGTCTCCAACATGATAGACAAAAAACTATAAAATGGAGTCCAGAAATGAATAGTGTAGGCAGGCCTTCTATGGCTTCAGGTCAATGTATGAAAGGACAGAAAGACCCCCCCCCACCCAAGGCCTTCTTTAATAATCTTTAATGCTCTTCAATAATTCTTTAATGGTTGTCTTCACTAAACCTACGTCTTGAGTGGCCAGGTCAGCCATTTACGGCTTTGTTTTTTAGTGGATAAGTACCAATTAGGTACTTGAAGCTTTGCCTAACAACATGATATAGAAGTATTTAAAAGACCTTAGTGTAACATAGTATAAAAAAGCCTTCATTTTGTATAAAAAACCATCACCTGCCAATCATGAAGCTTTTGAAAATTTGAAAAAAATATTGCTCAGAAATGCAATTTTGAGCTTCATTTTCTTTATATGTGTCTTCCATCATAAGAAAAATGCTTCAAGAACATGATAAAAACATTCAAATCAGAATGAAAAAATAAAAATCCAACATAGCATTGTGGGTCTTTGTATTTTCAGGGTTTTAGTGACTAAAATCATGGACAGCTGAACAATGATGCAATGTGGAAACTCTGCTTCCTTGGCTTTCAAAGTGGAACTGGAAATATATGGTTTCACATATCTTGAGAAGTAGTCTTTACATTATTCATTCTGCACAATCATCACCCAGTAACAGAACATTCCTGGGAACTCATGGGGGAGTTTGGGGGAAACGTCTGTACATTAAGTCCAAAATCAGTCAGTTGTTGCATCTAAAATATGAAATGTTCAAGTTGTATCACACCAAAGCCGTATTTCAGTTCTGGGCAGAAACCCTGCTTTCTAAGAACAAGATTATCTGTGATGGTGAGTAATAAAGTGGGCACATGTTTTTCATCTAGATGAGTCCATGTTTCCACCTTGCTTTTAGAGAAACCGATCACGGACTCGACGTGGAGAAGAAAAAAAAGACCATCAAGGCTGCAGTGAGCAGGAGGTGCAAAAGCCAGCCTCTTTGATATGGGAGTGCATTAGTTTTCATGGCACTGGTGACATGCATGAAAGTACCATGGATTCAGAAGCATGCTCCTTTGTATACAGTCTGCATTAAAGTACTGGGGAAACATATGGCACCATCGGGACCATGTCTTTTTTTTTTTCTTTTTTCTGGGGTATTTGAAATTTTTAGCATGAATATGCAAGGCTTCATCTTGCAGAGCTTGCAACAATTTGACTTCACAGACGGTGAGTGCAACTGATATGCATGGAAAATCCTAAGAGCTAAAATGAACACATATTTCTCTGCAATCAAACAGTCAGTTTCAAAATTTACAATTAATTAAAAATAGCAATTTAAAGAAAAAACATTTAATAGTGCCTTATTATACTTTCCAAAGACAAGGAAGTTGGTAAATACAGACATGAACCTTTAATGAGTTTTTACTTTGCATTTATTTATGTTGAAACTTTTATTGGAATCAACATTTTTAAAGTAACACACTTTTTTACTGGCTCTTTGGGATGAGTACTTAACAACTGGCTCCATATAAAGCAGTGATTTAAATTTGCTCTGTGCTCAGCTCTTCCACTGAGATCTACAGACCTAATGCTCCTGGCAGTTCCAGGGTCCTGGCTCATTACTAAAGGTGTTAAAGCCTTTTCAGTGGAAGCCCCAAAGATGGTGAGCCGCTTCCCCACACCAGTTGAAGGTGAACAGACCTTGGAGCAATTTATAGGAAGGCTCAACCTCTATTTGGTGCTCAAATCTGTCAAATGCAGCTTCGTTTTCTCTTTATTTCGCTTCGAATCTCACTTTTATTCTTACATGTTTCC
>NC_050517.1:21149476-21181157 GCF_002922805.2 Oryzias melastigma
AACAAAATAATTAACGATAGACAGAATTTACATCACATTGATGCTTATTTAGTTTAATTAAACTCAAGATGAATCTTGAATATTAGCGCAACATATGAACAATGAATAATCATAACATAAAGAACATGCTAACAAGTCAACTAAATTATTTACATTACTTTAAATCCCTAAAACCTTTAAATAATTTATCTTCTATGTCACTTAAGAACAACTCAACCAAACTCGGCATAAAACTAAGCTGCGCTTCTTCTTCGTTGCCATCAGAGGCAAATACTGATACACACACCTACAGTGCCCTCTAGAGGTTGTTGTTATATACACAAAAAATGGCCTATTTCAAGCAAAATCACCTTTTTTTGAACTTTTACATATATTTTATTGTTAATTCCTAACAAAAACAACCCCAAAACGTGCATGCAACTGAGCACTCCTCTTAAACCCTCTTTTTGAGCCCTAGCCTCTCTCAATCCCAGAGAACGACTGGGTCCCCACATTCATACGTTTCCTGGAGGATCAGCCCCTTCAAAGAATAGTCTGGGCTTCCAGCACTGCCCCCAGGCTAACACACACTTTCCCTGCAGAGCTAGCGGTGATCGGCAGAATGCTTTCATTTTAGCATCGACTCTGAGAAGAACCTGTCTCTCTTGCACCAAATTTGCAGAGATGACAATGTCCTGCTTTTTAGCATAAGACACTATCTTCTAAGTGGTGAAATGGGCGGCACCCACAAGGAGCGAAAGGCTTTGCCTCAGAGGTCCAGTCATTTAGGTGTAGGAATAGGAGCTTGCAAAAATAAATTAAAAAAAAGAATGCTCTTTAGTGTTCTAAAGGTAAAATATTATCATATATGTGGAACTAGTTTTCTCTGAAAGGCTTAGAATAATATGATGTAGGCCCTTAAAAAGAAAAGAAAAAAAAAAAAACACGTCTGACAATAAGCTGGAACCCCCAGCCAAACAATGCAAAAAAATTCGGAAAAGCGATTTGTTTTGCTAGTGCACTATATTCTTCAGTAGCTAAAAGTTATGAACTGAAAATAATTGTTAAGTAGTTTTTCTACATGTGAAACTAGAAAACAAATAATCTGAAGTTAGGGGTTTTAACAATTAATAAATCAATCGATTTCTATTCCAACAATCCAACAAGATCGATCAGTCTCAGGTAGAATCGAATCGAATCAAATCGGATCAACCTATACAATTAAAAATCGTTTCAAAATGAGATAAATCAATAATCAGTCTTGGAAAATATCATTTAGACTGAGGTGCAATAAGTTTATTTTACTATAACAAAAAAACGATTTTCTGGAAACACTGAATTTGCGAAAATATTTGACAATACAGTGTAGTACAATGTTCTAATGATGTTCCGTTTGTATTGATGTGGAAAAATAACAGTGGAATCGAATTGTGGAGTGAATTTAGTCCTGGATCGATCTAAGGTCAGATCAAAATGAGCTATGATTGACTAAGAATCAGACTGGTAACCAGAAATTATGATATGAATCAAAATACTGTACTGCTAAAATGAATTGTTAAACCCCTACATGAATGGAAAAAAAACCCCAAAAGACTGGTAGAAGTGTGGCAGCAAAACGAATGTATGCTCTGATGTTTAACCAGGGAGCATGTGAACGCGCCGCTGTCAGACCTCTTAACCTTTTAACAGTCCTGAGGATAACAATTATGGAATGGATCAATAAAAGACAAGAGAGACCCCAGAGGTCGGACTTAACAGTCACTCACTGGTAGCTTTAACTTCATTTTCTGTGAGATTAATACTCAGTAGTCTGGCTCTCTTTATCACAGCTTTGCAGAGGCGGACCCCGGCGCCCCACACAGAGTTCCCTAATCATTGCTGTAAGTACTATGGGGAATGAAAGTGAAATAGCACAGCCGAACAACTGAGCATGTTAATCAATGATCGACCTTTTGACACCCCTATTGTCTGTGTGAGAGCGAGCACTGCAACGTGTTAGCTTGTAACAAACTAATCTTAAAGACCGATCTAAACGTAAAATATGCGCTCATACCAGCCAAACAGACTGAGATACATGAGGGCATCACTTGACATGAGTAATCTTCTCTAACAGCCTGCATGTTTGTGAGTGTGTGCTCAGGTTGTGCATTTGGACACTTTGGAGTTGTATGGTTTATGCAAACACTGACTACCTTTTGCTGTTAAGTCTGGATGTGAGTCAGCAGTTTGATAGAGCTTGTCAGTTAAGCCATGAATGAAGAGTTGGGGGAAATATGCCAAGGGGATTAGAAAATATTTAAGTTATGACTCCACCTGTTCAGAGAAAGGTTTTACAAACCGTGTGCCCTTGTCAATCACGTTGAAGGGATTAAAAGGATTATGTTCACTTTTAAATAGGAAATTTTAATGCAGTTTTATCAGATTGCTTTTTATTGAAGTACCCTGTGTCTGAAGTTTAAAAATGCAGCAATTATATGTTCACCCCAAATTAGATAAACCTTTTACTGTAGAAAACTTTCAGGGAAATGTTCATGGATGAAGAATAAACACAATCTGTAAACTTTAATTTCAATTTATATAACTATTGTTATCATTTCTATGAAAAACATTTATTATTGTAGCTAAAAACAGTACATATCTGGACTCTTTCTACCTTTAAAAAAAACACTATTTTTTTTTTAAGGAAGCAGGTCCCAACCAAAATTGTCTCAAAGCTCTGCACAAAAGCATATAAATATCATAATTTTACTCCAATTCAGTCTAGATCATTAAATTAGAACAATTTTGTACTATTTGTATAACAGCCACCCATAAAAACAGATGACAACAATAGAATTTTGGTCTAATCCGTTGACTGAGCCTTTTGCTTATGTTTTTTTAAGGTAGCAGTTTCAAAATGCAAAGTTTCTGTGCAAGCATAAAACACAGCGATTTCCCTCAGCAGAGTGAAGCTGGCTAAGCCTTTTTGACATTACTGTATATAAATGAAATAATAGCAGTTTGTTCCAGGTCATTTCCATCTACATTATGAAAGTTTCAAGCAGGTTTTTTAAATTTTACTTTAGGAGTTAATGCGATTTTTGTTAAAGTCCCACTTTAATCACATTTTTATCTATTGCAAATTTGTTCCCAGTGGTCTTTTAGTTATGGTTATGTAGTTTTTAGCTACAATTTAAAAACGGTGTTGTTTTCTTGGACATAGCTTGAGTCAGTTTGCCAACTTGAATGAGGAAAACAAAGACATACATGGATCTACCTGTCTGAAAATTAAAGGATTGGGATGGAGCGGAATAGGGAGCTTGTGGCCCGCCAACTGTAGTACCTCACTGCTACCGGCTTTTTCCAATTGTGTTTTGCGCCTGTTCCTAAATAAATAAGTCCTTAGAAATGCAATTTTTAGCTCAATTAAACTTATCCTTAATTTTCTTTATGTATGTCCTCCATCATCAGAAAAATGCTACAAGAACATGTTAAAAAAACAGCAAAAAAAAAAAAAGCATTTTCATTGAGGTGGATCTTTAAGTCTCACGTAATGAATTTTTGAAAGCAAAAAGCAAAAAAACCATAATAATATAGAAGTTAAAACACTTGCATTAGATCTAAAAGGATGCTAACTGGTGTTCTTACTGAATAAGTTTCATGAGTAATGCAATTTTTTATCTGCATTTAATGGAACTTTCCTATTGCTTCATTGAAGTGATAACAGTGAATTTAACAGTTTTCACACAGGGAAAATAATTTGTTCTGGATCGAGTCCTAAACCTTGGGTTTGGTCTGTATTCAGACTAGAGTCTACCAGAGATTTCTTTTCTGGAACAAAGCTTGTAAACAAAACCGTGTGACTAAAGATCTCTTCAGAGATTGGCCAGCAGTGACGAGGGTGGGTCAAAACAAAGATGGAGATGCTGCAGAACTACAGTTTGCAAGGATTTTTACTTATTTAAACTTTTTATTTCGCTGATTGATTTTGAACATCTGTATGAAGTCCATGTTTGACATCTTTACTCTTGCTTTGATACGGGCGAAGCATAGTGCAAAGGGACGGTGGGGACGGAACGGCTACAAGGTATAGTGATAAGTGATTATAATGTATAGATTGTAGGAAAAACAGAGTAGGAAGCACATTAAAAGTTGTTTTAATGAGCCTGCATTCAACCGATCACATTTTAATGAGTTGCTGTTGCATCGCTGCTCCATGTTTGTCCGCTAATGAGTGACTACGGTGGCTGTATGGGTTCTGTTATTTCGCTTTGTATTCAAACTGAGGACTAAACCAAATGTGTTCAGTCTGAATACACCCTAAGACATTTTTATGTAATAGCATTTAACATGCAAACATTAGTATATTAGAGTGTTCACGTCTGTGCACATCAAATCAGTTACCCTGTAATCACTGGATGTGACGTAGAAGATAGGAAGAAAGGCCAGCCAGATGATGCAAGTTGTATACATGGTGAATCCAATAAACTTGGCTTCGTTGAAGTTCTCGGGGCACTTCCTGGTCTTAAAGGCATACCTGGTGGAAGAAATTCACAAGTCTGATCTAAAAAATATCATTGGAACAGATGTTTATAACAAACAAGACAAAAATGAATATTTTCTAAGTTGTAGTGTGGATATAAAAACAATACATTTAGGTGGTTTGATTGGCTGAGAGACTTACACAGTACACAAGATGACCAGAAGCACGTCGTATCCCAGGGACAGCAGCATGCTAGAATCCCGTACATTACATTTGAGGATGACTGTCTGTCTTCGTTCTGGCAAAGTGAAGCGTCTTGTCCCCGGGACCTCCAGCAGCAGCCACACTGTGACCATCAATAACTGGACAGAGATCAAACTCAGGCAGATGAACACCTGTAAAAAAGGATAAGGGAGTAATGTGGTATCATTAAAAGCCGCAGTTTGTGGGTCCAACCATCCATCTGGCTGATGCTGATGAATGGAACCGATGCTGCACTCGCTCACCTGAGAGGATGGACTAATGAAGCGTGGCCTCACTGCACCCGCTCCTTCCTTCACGCCGTTAAAAATCCTTGCAATTCTGTTGGTTTTGGTAAGAAGCGCGGAGTAACACACGGCAAAGGACGTACCCAGACCAAGGCGCCGCAGGGCGCAGATGGCAGGGGAAGGTTTGGCCAAAAAGAGGAAAGTCATGGCGTATGACATAAAGACTCCTGAGAGGAGGATGTAGCACAGCTCCCTGCCTGAAGCTTTCACCAGCGGTGTGTTGTTGTGCCTTACAAACACCCAGATGACCAGGCCAGTGCACATGAACCTGTGAACAAGGAGAAAGTCATGCAGCCGCAGAAGATCACTGTCTATCATTTTTATGAGCAAAACTGGCCTCAGGCATAGGCAATACAACTGGGTATTTATACTAGTGGGGGCATAGCTGATCACTATTATATTATATTACATCTGAATTGTCCCACACAATTGTATGTTTCAGCTCTTAAAGCGTATGTTAGGTCAAAATAGCTGGATGACACAAAAAAACACTTAAAATAATAAATAGATACAGGAGATGTTGACATCTTTAGAAAAAAAATCCAAAGTTTGGAAAAAAGAAAAAGCCAGGTTATGAGAAAAAAGTTACTAAAGTTAGCAAACATGAAAACTGTTTAGTGTTGGAACATGATGTAGCTATAGAGAAGTAAAATTACAACTTTATTTTTGATTTTTATATACCTTTGAACAAAGGTTGAATCCAATTTCTTCCACTATTCCTACAGCTTCTCCCTATCCCTCCAATTGTAGGGGCATTTGAAGGGCTAGGGGTGTCCAAAGTAATTTTTCTGAGGGCTAACCCCTTACCACACAGGGATGCAGAGCCCTACAATGCTAGAGTGAATTGTGATGCGCTATTCCATGGAAGTGCATTTCTGATGCACATAAGTTTATATTTAAATCTAAGTAATGACTTTTTGTTTAAGTATTTTTAAAGTTATAAAACCAATGTTTTTATTTATTTTCCGAGCGGTAGCAGCGCCACACTAACATAGCTGACTGGCAACTATTGATGATGTCATCGGGTGGGAATTGAAGACACTGTGGCTTTGTTTGAATTCCTTCCCTGCTCACTATATAGTGCACAAAAAGTGCGTTTGCCATTTTATAGTGATGTCCGAATCTGCAATTCCAAAATCGAGTCTTTGCCAAAAACTAGCATGCATCGATGCTCACTACATCAGTGATTATAGAACACAATGCATTGTGGCCGAACAGTTTTTGCGAAAAAAAAAAAAAAAACTTGTTTAAATGTAATTTTTAAATAAATCCTCCACATTTTTATCGTGAGAACAGAGTGGAGTCATAAATAGTGAAATGTTCCCATTGATTATATTTTCACGTTGTGAAATCTATGAAGTCATATCGGGTGTTTAGAAAAACATAAGAAAAGTAGTGAGCATGGTGTCTAAATTGTTTTTTAAATTCCAAGGCACAAGATAGTCCTGCACTGTGTAGTTTTTTTAATAGTTGGGATTAGGATGAGATTTCAGACATAGCCACTATTTTTCCATAACTCACTCGGATTCAGCCATAATCTATTTGTGATCTAAGTAAATTCAAGAAAAGCAAACCTTACTTAGCAGTGTTTCATATGTAGTTGTATTTGTAAAAGTTTTATTTGACTCCCAACACATTTAAACTATATACTGAGATGGCTCTTGAGTTTCCAATACATTTTGGAAGGTCTCTTTAATGGAATTAAATGCTTTATCACTCACCCAACACACGCTATGGTAATTGGACCGATGGCCCAAGCATCCTCCCACATGATGTAGTCCTCAGGAAGGTCATAACAGGACGTCAGGTCATCAGTGGGCCACTGACCAAGAGCACAGGACGAGCAGGAGAACTCATCTGCCAGATATTCATGGGCTTCACAGGCTGTACAGATCCAGCAGCAGTACTCGCCTGGGAAATTGCAGAATTCAGTGGGCTGTTTTTCCAAAAGGCACTGATGCCTGGTATGTTTTGTTCATGCATACAAACAACACATAAGAAGAATGTTTCCTACCTGCCTGCATTTTCTTCCTCTCATTGCGCTCACAGGGGTCGCTGCACTGTGAGGTGGGTACCACTTCTCTGGGCCAGTGAATCAAATCACTGTTCAGAGTCAGACTCTCCGCCCATTCACCTACTGGCACATAACCGTAACGCTCACCGGAGCGCTGGTAGCTGAAAATGTTGTATCTGCCCATGCCGTCCCCCTGGGAATCAAACTTCACCACCGTCTCACTGCCTGGTGGAGAGAAAGGGGCTGAAAAGAGAAAAAAGAGTTTAGAGAGCACATAAATAGATAAACAAACTAATAAAACTAATGCTCCAGTGCAGCTTTTTAAATGCAGTAGTGAGAATCAGGACATTAACCAATGGCCTAGTAAGCCCAGGAAACCAGCACAGAGCGTGAAAGCTATTAAAATGGGGCCTTCATTACAGAGGACCGCCCATTGTCACAGAGATTGGCAAAGAGGCTATAAATGCTCCGGTTGCTTGGCGATATGTATATGACAAGGTTCCTATTCCAAGACCACAAAAAAAGTTGCTAAACTGACATTTTGTTGCAAAGTACATCAATACCAAATTGCCAATAAAAACATATAGTCAAGAAGGCAAAGAATTAAATCCCAAGGCAACGGAACAATTACCCACGCAATGATAGAACAAGCCTCTGGGTGTGCTCTCTGAGGGAACCACAGCGCTGAAACTGCCAAACATCTTTGTACACATGTTGTGAGAGGATTACCATCTACCCCGAGGATGTGGAAACAGAAGAAATTGTAAAATTGGTGCCATGCTGAAACCGTGAAAAAAAAGCACAAAAAGCAAGCAGAAAATGACTATGGACCGAAAACTTCTTGATGCGTTGCAGACAATCTCGGGGCTGATAGTGCTGACAGCTGGTCATTTTGACTCAGACAAGGTGTGTATTTCTCTGACGGTGCCATATCTGTCCCTACAGAAGAGCAATCAACTTTGTGTTGCTGACACAGAGCAGTGTGTTATATGCTGCTATCTGTCAAACCATGATGTGACTGGGAATAGTGGAGGGTATGCTGGGCTTACAGCGAATCACTCTTCAACATATAACAAGACTCCCTGTCCTCAGTGGACGTCGGCTATGATGATACTCGTGTCTTTTTGCTGGGGTTAAGGCAGGAATTTTCAGACCGGGTTCATTCTGCCCACAGATCAGAGAGAAACATCAGAATGCATGTTGAAAAAATGCTGCCAGGTTGAAGACTTTGCATGTTATGGCAAATGCATGAGCCGTTCAGTGTAGTGTTAAAGGTGTTGCTCTGTGCGGACCACTATTCTGCTTGCACATGTGTATATGTGAGCACAAGTATCAAAGCTGAAGCTGTCTGTCTGTTGTGAAAACTTAGTTTGCCTAAGAAGGATGGTGCGTCACATGGCAGCAGAGGGGGTTAGGGTTTATGAAATCTATAAATCACAGAGACAGCAAGACCGTCTATCTCCCTCATTTCCCCCCATCACAGGAAATCCAAGGTGTCAAGTCTTTTTTGGATTTCAGGGCTAAATGCTTAAATGACAGTTAAATGAAAATTATTTCAATAAGACTGTCCTGATTACATCTGGAGATAAGGGAGAGTTATGAATTCATTATGCAGCAAGTTGTCAGATAATAAATTTGCTAATAAAACGGAACAACAGACAATAAAAGCCAGATTCCACTTAGACAGACCTACACACTGGTAGAATTTTTGCCACAAGGCTGAATATCATCACTGTGTTTACCAGGACCTTAAATGTAAGCTGAAGCCTAATTAGGTCTGGTAATTACATGTAATGCACACAAAAGTGATGACTGTGGACTACTAGGCTTCAGGCCCATCAGATTACTCTGTTTTATCCTTGACTTCTCTCAAACAGATCAAATTCGGAGAGCAAATAAGCTGCTTGGACTGGTGACTCTTCCCTACAGCCAGCATAAGCAAGCATGCTGACATGACTGAATGGCTTATCGAGAGAGTGTTTGAGTGTGCCAGCTGGAGCTGCCGAAAGTCGCCATGACTCCACTTCAGCAAAGAGCAGAGACAGGTATTCCATGTCTGACAAATGGGATGGATTCTTTCCTCAGATCGCTGGTCAGAATTTTTACCAGGACAGTGCCATGTTGGGTTTTCTGGAAATTGGGATTTTCACATTTTTTTTGTCGACATCACCTGTTTTGTTTATAACATAATTCCAGGTCTTGGTTAGGGTCACAATGAGGAGCATGATAAGCAATGTTGGTTTTGCACACATTAGAACTTATAATATAGTAAAGGTGCAATCTATGTTGCACCTCTATCTGAAAAACTAATGTCAAATGTCTATAATTAACATTTTAAAGCCCACTCTGTCAAAGAAATGAAAACAATTATTGGAATTATATCTTTTTTAAACCTTTTAATGGAATTCACACAAAAAGCATTATAATTGATTATATGAGTTATACGGTATCAATTTTGACATGTTGGGTGATTTGGTAAGTTTTTGCTCAAAAAAGGTTGTTTTAAGATGAAAAAAAAATTACATGAGTGACCAGGAAAAAGGGAAATATATCTACCTGGTATGTCAAATTTAGTACAAATTGTAATCATGGTGTAACTGTATTATAAAGAGGAAATTATCAATATTATTTTTCATTTTGCAATACAGCAGATAGTTATTTAATAATATTTAGAACAATACAGAAGTTATTCTCACCATAAACCTTTGAAAATTAGCAAAACTTTTCCCGCCAAAAGTGATTTTGAGATTTCATGGAGGCTGCCATTTTGAAATGAGCAGGAAAAGCCCTTCACTGCCCCTAGTGGAACGATGATGAACTACATGGCAGAAAACATGGACCAAGTTTTTACAATTGAGTTATTTGGAAACATGGAATCAGGCTTATGAGATGTGTGTATTAAGTAAGATACAAATGATTATGTAGTTGGGGTGGAATGGATCATTTGAAAGATTCAATTCATGTCATATAATTTGTAGTTTAGTTCTTTTTGAACAACCTAAAATTGATCCAAGACATCTTTAGCCATACTTTTAAACAGAATCACTCAGAGTTAAATACCTGGTACTTAACAGTGCAGGTGAAGCTTTCCAGGATCTTTGTATTTCTAGCATGATAACCACGTGTAAATGAAATACGCGTACAAACAAACAGGTAGTGCTGCCACAAATGATTATTTTAATAGTCGGCTATTATATTTTGTCAACTATATTTTTACAATTAGTCGACAAATCGGGTCATGCCCAAATTGGATGTAAGGCACACATTTAACCATCATTATTTTTAAACTAACTAAACTGAAATATAAAGCATTACCTGTGATAATGCTAGTGTGAATGGTGTAAGCTGAATTTGGCCGCTGAAGATAGTGCTGATAGCTGAAGATGCTGAAACTTAGTTAGTCCTTTATTTCAAACAATACATAGTAAATGATAAAAAACCAACAAAATAAAACTACAAATACATTTTTTATATAAATTATATAAAAAAATAACAATGAATCACCTCAATGTGTAGTTTGAAATGGAGAAAGAAGTTAAAACTTTTTTAATCCTACCCCCTAACATTATAATCTTAAATTTAATCTTCAATAAAAACTATATAAAAAATGGGTATTAAGTACCTTTTTTTCATCAAACATCTGTCCAAATAATCATGCACACACAAGGATCTATACACAAACATGTACATGTATACACATACACCAGCTTTACCATACTTATGCTTTCCCTTCCCATAAATCTTTTCACTGGTACCTCAACACCCTGCCTCTGTCAACTTCACCAATAATAAACAACACACGCACACTATATTATTTTTACCAAAAAACTTTTGTCCAGATTCAGTGATAACTTGTTTCTGTCAAACCAGTCCTTTAGTTTATATATTCCTCTGGTTACTTTGGCCTGAAGTTCCTGGATGTTTTCGTCAAAAAAAAGAATGTTTTATCACCTGCTAATAATATAAATTTTATTTCATGTGATGTTTCGACTGTATCATTGATGTAAAGATGAAATAAAACTGGCCCAAGCACTGAGCCTTGGGGGACACCACACACAATGTCAAGAACAGTTGAGTCATGGTCTCCCATCTTCACAAAGAGATGCCGGTCTCTTAAATAGCATTTCACCATCTAAAGCTGGTCCTCGCACTCTGAGTTTATCATTTGTATCAACTAGAATTTCATGATTTACTGTTTCAAATGCCTTTTTTAACTCTATGTAATCTCCTACTGCATATTTATTCTCTTCACTGACATTAGTTATTTCTTCTGTTAATTCCATTAAAGCCAGTGATGTTGATCTGTTCGCTCTAAAACCACACTGGCTGTCTGCAAGTAAATTATATTTATCAATGAATTTGCAAAGTCTAATTTTAAAAAGTTTTCCAGGATCTTAGTAAATTGAGGAAGGATGGAGACAGGCCTGTAATTTGTGAACTGATGTTTATCTCCAGATTTGTAGAGCGGGATTATTTTTGCAGTTTTCCTTTTCAGTGGAAACTTACCATTCTGGAATGATAGATTGCATGAGCCTTGGATTCTGAAATTCCTTCAATTACTTTCTTGAATAACATCATGTCAATATCGTAGCAGTCTGTAGATAATTTGTTTTTTAACTGCTTAGTGACTTCAATTGCTTATTTTTCCTCCACTTCCTCAAGAAACGCAGTATTAATGTTACTTTCTGTTAAATGAGGACCTTTGCTTATTGTTGAAATGTCCTTAGCTAGACTTGGTCCAATATTATATTAGCAAAGAAGTTATTAAATAAGTTAGCTATATCTTTTGGATTTGTATGTGTGTTTTTCTCATCCAGAAAATGCTTGAGATAACTTGTATATTTTGGAGAATTTTTAACGACCATATTTAATACGGACCACAGTTTTTTTGTATTATTTTTATCATTCTTCAGTAAATTATTATATTATTAAAATATAATTAACATAATATCATATCATAATATAACTGATAACTGAAATCATTGAAGCTATTAGCTGAAATCGCTGAAGCTATTAGATGAAAACATTGAAGCTGATAGCCAGCTAAAACATTAGTTAAATTTAAAATTATCCCCCAAAAAAATGAAAAAAGCCCAAGTTAGCCAAAATAGCTAGCATGCAGCCGAAATACTAAACTCGAAAATAGCCTAAAAAACTGAATAAAAGCCTGTTAGCCAAAACAGCTAGCATGTAGCTGAAATATTAGCTAAACTCTAAATTAGCCTAAAAAACCTTAATAAATGCCAAAATATTCCAAAAAGCTAGCCTAATGCCTCTCTAACTTTCAACTTTACTACACTCCGACTCTATATAATACAGTATGAAGTAACGACTAATTGACTATTAAATTAGACGTAGACTATTTTAATAGTCGATTAGTCGTCCATTACTCGACGAATCGTGGCAGCCCTACAAACAGGTAAGCAAGAATTAATGACAAATCTATTCCCAGTTTAGTTTCCTTAAGTTCAGCCTTCTGTTGTTTTTTGCATAAATATAATGTACAGTGTGGTGTAATGGAGAACATGATACCACACTATATGATCACTGACTTGGCAAAATTCAAAGTGTTTCCACACATTGGACTGTAATGATGATTAATCTTTTTTGTTGCCATCACATGTGCATTATTCGCTGTGAAGGCACATTTTTATGTTATAGTAAAATAAACCAACTATGTCTCAATCCAAATGGTATTTTACAAGATTGATAATCAATTTAGCTTTTTTTTAAATGATTTTTTAATGGAATAGGTTAATTTGGTTAACAACTTGGCTAAAACAGATTGTTCTGGTTAGATCGTAGGAGTCGAAATGGATTAATCGTTACACCTTTAGATAGAGTTACAGGACAATTTATGTTGATCATGTATGTACAGTATATATATATATATATATGAGCACAACAATAACAAAAATCAGGGAAGTTAAAGAAACTTCAAGCCACTAGGATAAGACTTCCAACTGACTTAATTGATCCCTAATTTTTCCGAGACGCTCAAGCAATCTTATTTTTCTAGCTTAATTAGAAGCATGGTGTGTATGGGCATTTCATTCAGAAGCTGAGAAATTAATTATGTCCTTGGCCATGTCAGGCTACAGCAAGGCCCAAGGGGGATTGTGGGTATTAAAGGCTGGAAGACAGAGAGCAGGCAAAGGCGTTTTGGAGGAATGAATAGGAATAATTAATTTAGACATGGAGAGATGTAAAAGTGTTGAGATCTATTGGTGAGAAGGTGACTCTTTTGTCTGTGTGGAGGTCTGCTGAGGCACAAACAGAGACACGTGATGGAGTGTAAACATATGAAGATGCACTCTCATGTCACAAATGCACACAAGGAGAGATCACTTTGGGTATATTTAATCTCCCTTTAGATTCAGTCCTGTGGGGCGAAGGCACTGCCTGGGTCACACAACAGCAACAGGCCACAAGGGGATACAAGAGCGCAGATAAAGTGGAAAAAGGGAGCTGAGAATCAGGGAGAATATACCAGGGGAGCAAAAGAGAGTTGAGACCTGACTGAAAGAACGACAGTGAGATAGAGGGCACAAAAGAAAGAAACGTCAGGCCAGGACGAGGATTTCTGGCTTGGAGGATGAGCCATTAGACAAGATAAGGGCAAAGAAAGAAGGGAAGTGACAAGTGAAGAGAGGCAGGAGAATAAAAGTGAAAGGGAAAAGAGATAGCAAGGCAGAAATACAAGAAAGTAATGTCAAGTCGGTGGAGATATAGGTGGATGGAAGAAAGTCTTTCCGGAATCCGCAGAGAATAGGTGAAGGTTGGATGGAAGGATGAGCGAAGTAAAGAAGTAGAGGAGCAGACCAGTGCAGAGAGACAGCAGAGGCAGGAGAGCAACCTTGTGAAGTCTGAGTGGGATGAGTGCTGGTTTTGAATGTAGAGAGAAAAAGAGAGGCTACTTTCTCCGTGAGAATGAGAAACGGGATGGAGAGATATCATGGGGATGAGGGAAAAGAGAAACGAAGGGACAGAGGAAGTGAAAACAAGGCAGAGAATGAGTGAAGGTTGCTCTCTAGCATCTAAACATTGCAGTAAGCTCTCTGCTCAATATGGCCCTGAAGGCACAACGCCTCTGCTAACACAGACATATCACACGCACACACACAGGCGCAGAGAAGTGGGGATATCACATCTATCACCACTATTTCAACAGGAGACTGCATGCATGTGTGTATATACTGATCTGTTTGCTGCAGATTGGTGAGGTGGGTGGGTGGGAGTTGAATGATGGCTCTGAGAAGTGTGTGGGTTGGGGGTGTCTGCAATTTCATGCTGGAGGAAAAGAGAGCATTTGAAGCTGCCTCTTTGCAAAAAAAAAAAAAAAGAAAACTGGCTGTTTTGGCTGTTTTTGTGTATGTGGCTCTCATGTGTGTGTGAGTCCTAAATTGGCACAAATATGTCCCTGTGTCTACAACTAGTTGGCACCGAGCAGATCCCCTGATCTATCAGATCACCTCAACAGTCGGTAATGGTGCCAGCTTTATTACCATAGCAACTAGAGAGATGAAACTAGATGAAGAGAGCTGCATATGAAAAAACACTCCTAACCACACAAAATAGTACCTCGGCGCATCGCACACCCTGCCAGTTACACAAAACAGCCTAATCACAGCTAACTACACAAGTCTGGTGTATTTTAAATAAAAAAGTTAACAATTGTAGCTTGTGTTTTAGCGTATCTGGAGGAGAGATTAAACTTTGATGTACTACAATAAACATGACTGTGTGGAAAGGAGACGGGAGAGACAGAGTGCCGAGGAGTGTTGGTTTTTCAGTTCAAACTGAGAGCATTGCAGATGGTGATGCTGCAGTATTTATACCCAACATTCAACCTCAGCTCCCCACAGCTTCCGCCTCCCATACTGTAAATATATAGATGCGCTGTATATGTACAGCAGATAGAATGAGTCATTGGGAGAAAAGCAACACATAGCCATAGAACCCAGATTGACACAATTGTCATCAAGCCCAGAACATGACTGAGGGTGCATGTGCATCTCATGAGCATCTCAGCAGGTGACGGTGGGAGGAGGAGGAGGAGTGGGGGCTGAGGGATTCGGTAAAATAGATGACAGTTAGCCCCTTGATGCCTTTTGATGCAAATATAAACCAAAAAAAGTTTTTTTCTCCAAAATTACCTTAATTTGGCATCTACATGAAAGCAAAAACATAGCTGGAGATAAATCCAGGTGTCAAGGGGTTAAAGAAGTGACAAGCTACAAACATGTTCCAACCTTTGTCTCAAATCTTATGTTACTTAGAATTTTTTTGATTGTTTTATTTTGAAATTCTCTAATGAAGAAAGTATTTTTCTGATAACAAATATAAATCATTTTTACGTGACTTTTAAGGGATTTAAAGACCCACTCCAATAAAAATACTGTTTTTGGTGTTTTTCTCATGATTGAGGACATATATAGAATAATTCAAGATAAAAACTGTGTTTTTGCATTCAAATTGTGATGGATCAGGAGAAGCGGAAACCAATGGTTTTTAAAGTTTGGGTTTATGATGCTTCAGTTCTGATGTATCCTCTTGCTGACAATTAGATCCATTAATGTCCATCTGGCTCAAGGGGCTATAAGCTAGTTGGAGAAAATGTAAACAAAGGGTTGATGGGAAATTAGTGAAAGGCCAACTTCCGTGCAAACAACAACTCAGAGATAAATTTCTAATGATCTCCTGCTGTGCTGCAGAAAATCTATCTTAATGACACAGGCTTTTAGATTTTGGCTAAAAGCTGCATAATCATCAATAAAAGACCTCCATGAACGATTTTACAATAGAAAAAAATTATTGTTGGAGTGGGGCTTTAATGCTTCTAAATGTCAGATTTTAGATTAACTGTAACTTTGTTTCCACTGAGGAACGGTATGGTACGGTTTGGTCCAGTATTTTGAGTGTTTTTGCATTGCAAAATAGAACCATTACATAGTATTTAACCATATCCTTTGGAAAGCCCCCATCAGTTTTAGGTCCATTGAAAAGTTGAACAATTGGGGCGGAGCCACTGTAGCCATGGATTGATTGGCAGAAAGTGATAATGACATTAGAAAGCGCTAATATGCTCATTTAAGATAACTTTTGCAACAGAGGTATTCATCTTAGCCTCTTTTAGCTTCTTTTAGACAACATTAAATTCCTGCTATACACAATGTACCAGAAGTAAAGCAATAAAAAGATGAGCTGATGGATGACCTCCGTTGTTGTTGCTTTTCTAGTCGTCGCACTGCAATGACGCAATGACACGCTAGCAGTTTACACCATGCATTCACTGTGAAAACAAACCACTCAGTAGAAGCGAGGCTTAACTGAGAATTAACTAGTCCGTACCGCTCCGTACTATGCCGGACCGCTAAGTGGAAACGAGGCTTATGAGTCAGATTTGTGAAAATCGACCAGTAAGGACACGTGTCAAAGTCAAGGCTCGGGGCCCGGAACCGGCCCTTTGGGTAATTATATCCGGCCCGCCAGATTATTTTTTTTTATTGTTATTAACGGCCCGATTTTATCTTGAGCTTATTTCTAACTTGTATAATTAAAAAAATATATATTTGTATGTAGAGTAAAATAATAAAAGTTATTTAAGGTTTAAGTTGATTTATTCAAAAATAATTTTCCTGCCTGTTTTTATTCATAGTAATATTAAAAAGTTACATTTTTAAAGTCTTAAAGTCCATTAACGTTTATCCTGTTCGGCCCGCGACCTAAGGTGGGTTTTGGCCCCCTGAACAATTGAGTTTGACACCCTTCAAATAGGGGATCATATTTTCTTTTCAAATCAGCAGCTAGGTCTTTGCTTTATATCTACTGGTTTGCTGTTAATTGTGGGTGAAACGTGAGATGATGCACCATTGGAATATCCTTAAGTTAGCCTTTATGTTCAACTTTTAAATAAAGGACTTTAAAGTGTTTCTACACCAAGGGTACTGTGGACAACTACGCTGAAGGATGAAACTCCATCTGTCGCCTGACTACCTATCTCACAAATCTCACCATGCAAAATATCAAGGTGTTTGACTCGTAGCAGAGATGCAGATAGGGAGTTTCAAAGACAAATGTCCTCTTTTCCTGTTAAAATAAACAGGAAAAAACCCTCTGTGATCACTTGTTCTTTCCATCCTTCATTCTCTATTACTTTTTCTGCCACACTCCCCTTGGCTTTACCTCCAACTCTTCTCGTTTTAGTTCCCCTGTCAGTTTTATCTGTAAGCTTCCTCCCCCATCCCCTCGTAGATGATGTTATTCTCCAGCCCTCCATCCATCCCTCCAGCTCACTCTCCCCAGTGTCCCATGGCAAAGCTGCTGTGTTAATGTATTTTTTTTTGTCTATCTGTTTTGATGTTTGCTCCTGGTCACGGTTGGTGAAGCAGTAAGCACCTCTAAACCTGTGTCAGTCCCTCAGACACAGCAGTTTATTTTTAACGCTTCCTTTGTACGCAATCTGTCAGTCAAGCCAATCCTGCGTCTCTGCACTCCCAACTCTACAGAGACTGACAGACAGACAGGCAGCCGGCTATAAGAGCTATTATAACACACACAATCTCATTAGCGCAAGAAAGAAGAATATGGCTGACGGATTAACTGCAGCTCCCGCTCCTCAAAGGAACTTTGTAGTGTCGCATCAATTACGCATGGGTAATAGGTGTTGTTGGCAACCTGGTTCTGACAATACATAGCAATTAAGTGGATTTGTTTCACTACTTTCCATGTTCTGCGGTTAAGGAGAAGGACAACAGAAACAGGTTCATTAGCGGACTGCTAAGTAGGCACTGGGCTCACTATTTCTGTTCACTTCCTGTTATCTTTTCTCTTTTCTCTCCAACATTCCCACTTTTTTTTACTTAGTATCCACCTTCAGAGCCTTATCTAAGCCTTTCCACTCTCTTCAGCACAGTAGTGCTCCCTTACCTGGGAAGCTGACATTAAGGATGTAATCCCTGTAGAGTTTGCGCCCATCCAAGGGCTTCATGCTGTCACACATCTTGCTGGTGTTGAAACATAGACTCCGCTGCATATTGTGAAGAGAATGAGCCATGGCATACACTGCGTTGACCACAAACATGATCTTGGACTCCGGTTCAAAGTGACTTTTGTCAATTGACAAGTTCTGGTCACACGATGGCAGATGTGACGTCTCTCCGTGTCCTGAACTTCCACCCAAGGAGCACTGGAACCTCTGCTCCCAGAACTCTTTGTACCAAGGATTCCTGTGGTTTCTGGCAGGGTTCAGACTGAGGAAGTAGCGGTTGAATTCTGGTAATGGGTTGGCGGCCAGTTCGAGTGTGATAGCTCCTTCAGCGGTGACCTCATTCCCCTTGACTATGCTTTCCTGGGCACCCCAGCCATCGCTGGCCACCCATATGAAAGAGGTGTTAAGTCTGGCGGCTGCTGCCAGCAGCTCCCTGGCATCGTCGCTGCGCAGGAAAAGGACCGCCACACGAGCGTTGGGCTTCTGCAGAAGCTGACGGATCACCGCTTCGTAGGATTTCTTGGCATTGGAACGCCCAACCTGAAGTTGAAGACGCCATAAGACAGAATGTAAGTACTTCATTTCACTGTTTTATCTAAGAAACAAGCAGAACAAATGTGTTTTACAGTTTTACACCCACATGCACCTCTGTAGCAAATGGGATGAAATCTGTACCCGTGAAATTACGCAGAATGAGTTTTGTAGATAAGCGTTCATTTTCTGCCTCACAACTGATAACAATGGTGTCATTTATAGCTCCAATTCAGTACAGGAAATTAGCCATAACACTTTTATACAATGAGCTCACAAATTCATTGTTACTTGTCCAAAAATAGGGTCAGATTATAATTATTTTAATAATCTAATATTTGTTTATCAAGTACAAACCACATACAAAGTAGATATTAGTGCTGATGAGTGACTTGCCTTCTCTGAAGTGGCAATGCAGATGTTTCGCATGCGTGCTTCTTGCTCAAAGGCCTCTATACCAGTTTCACCATAATCCCCCTCTGATGCCACGGTAGAAACGTATGTCCAGTTGAAGAACCGGAGGATCTCAGCCATGGCTTTAGCTTGGTAAAAGTCAGGGGGTACAGTGCGGGAAAAGTAGTCGTAGCGTGTCTTATCACTGAGCTTGGCACTCGTTGAAGCGTAGCTTATCTGAGGGATCTGGAAGAGCCTGAGAAGATTGGCAACCTGACAGGAGAAATGAACTGATATGAGACATAAATCACGTAAAAATCCTCCAAACTTCCTCTGCAACACTTTGGAAATAAGACTCCCAAAAACTGGCAAAAGTTTGAAAACCTGAATTTTACATAAATGTACATAAAAGATTAAAGAATCAATTGTAATGTTTTACTTAATTAGTCTGAAACCTGGAGCCACTATGTCAGAAATAAATATATCAGTCGAAAGCAATAAATACAATTTGGTCGTATCCAAAATAATTTTTTTGTCATACTTATACTCTGATTTTAAACTTTTTGATTGTGATTGATTCCCATGATTACGTCTGCATTTAGAGGTCTTCTGAGGAGGGGACATCCAGAAAGGAGTATTTGAAGAATGTGGACAAAACAGGACAGAAACTGCTTCCAAATCTACACATGGTCACTTCAAGAAGCTGTAGAAAAATAGTTAAACCATCCAGACAAACACAACTTCATGTACTGGTTTATTACAGTTAAAATACATGTTTTTGTCATCTCAAAACCTTTGAATCAGTTCATCCAGATTCACCTCCAATCCAAACAAAAACAACAAAATTTAGACATGTCTGGCCTTTAGCAGTGTTTGTGTACTTATTGTCAGGATTGTGAACTTTGGTTTGGGTTTTGACCATTTTAGGTCATGTTCTGAATTGTCCCTCAGTCACACCAGTTTCAGGCCTCAGCCTATTTAAGTGTCTGGTTTTTAAGTTAGTACTTGTCATGTCATCTGCTCTGCCACCATTTTTGTTTCTCCATGTTTTTTTTTTTTTTTTTGGCACATTTTGGTTCATTAATTAAATGTTTAGCTCATCACCAAACCTGTTCTCCTCGATATTGGGTCCTCCATCTTCACTTCCTGATACTTATTGCATAGATTTAATGAGGTGGATGCAACAAAGCCAGTTACAGAGAGTAATTTGACTTTAAAATGTTGTAAATAAAAAAAGAAACTCCTATGAAATAACTAATGCGGAAGTTTTATTTTCTTTGTGTTTTGTTTTCATTATAAGAACCAATATGTTTAATTTAATAAAAATGTTCCATAATTTTTACAACTAGAAGCCATTTGAAGATGTATATGGAGAGTAAGCCGACTCGTCTGATTTGTGTGCATTTCTTGATTTCTAACTTGTGCCTGCATGTTTGTGTGCAACTTTGGATTTGTCTGTGCGTAGATCTGTAACTCATAAAATACATTATATATTTTTTATCTTGTAATTTTTGTACCTGTGACTACACAATTGCAAGTGCACATAGCTACGCACAAAATGAATTGCATGAGTTACAAATCAAGAATTACACACACAAATCGGATGAGTCTACTTTCTCTCCACAGGCGGAGCTCACTTTTTACAATTTCAATATCAAATGTGCATTATTTAATCTTGACATAAAACCAGCTGCTGGAAAAAAAATTAAAAAATTCAAATTATTTAAAGTGAACAGAATCAGTGTTTTCTATTGTTTCACTCCCGGGAAAAGGGGTATATGAGGAGGACTCAGATGGAGGAGACAACAAGCATATTGATGGAGGTAATTTAATGAGTAAACTTAAAGAAAAGGTAATTAACAAACGGGAAGCAGCTGGGGTGATTGGAAACTAAACCAGCTGTGAACACAATTAGAAAACAGAGCTAAGCAGGAACCCAAACCAATAAAAACAACAAGATGCAAATACAAGGAAAGTTAAAAGCAAAATGATCATAAACTAAAACCAAAAGCAGGTTTTCACACTCGACCCCTAACATGAATCCAAATTTAAAAAAACTGTTTTTATTCTCCTTTTTCTGTCCCGTTTCAAATATTTTTTAGAAAATGCCTAAAGATAATTAAAAAAAATAACAAGAAAGGAATCTGATTTCATTTAGCAAAATATTCAATCAATGAATTATATAACATTTGTCTGCAAAGCTAAAAATGCATGAAATATAGGGAAAAGTGAGTGTTGATGCAGCACAAGAAGAAAATGTATTCAGCCTATGAGTCACAAATCTCTTAGAACATAGCTGTCGCTTTGAAAAAAGTTGCTTATAAACACCTTTCAGTGCACTCAGCATGAATATGACTTATCAGCAGGGATCTCAGGTACAAAAAAATTGTTTTTTAAATGGTGAAGTTTCCTAAAAATAACTTTTAAAGGGCAAGAGTGCTTCTGTAGTGTTTGCAGACATGTAATGGGAAAATTTGCAGCAGTGGTTCCATATATGACCAGCTTGTAATTTTCATTTTATCCATCAACTACTTGTCTCCAGACTTTGTCAAGTATTACACATTGCTTCAGGCAAGGGAAATGACTTGATGCCAGGATAGGTATTGTGTAAGGAAAAAAATCTGCAGGTGGAATACTGAATATGTGCAGAACTGCAGAGCTGTGCTCTCATGATTTTGTGAACTCAGGAAGAAAAAACACAGTTATGCGATGCATTTTTTATGGAAATCACCCCTTCCTCTGATTTTTCTCAGTCTTTCTTTCAATCCTTGGATATATATATATTTTTCTAAACTTATTAAAAATCGTTTTTGGACATTAAAAACTATAAAACCTGCTCATACAAATAAATTCAAACCTCACGGTTTGTTCCTGCCTCAGTTTAATCCTGTCAGAGCGCATCATTCCGAGCTTGTATATGTTTCATTCATAGCTCAGCTTGATGAGCTGTTTTGACAACATGTCGGAATCTCATTAGACTAATAACACACAAGATTAGAAAACACACAGGTCGACACATTTGCACACATTCGCATTGACATACACTGTCAGACTGCTTAGAATTCATCCTGTAGGTTTATGGCTTGAAGATGCAAGTTTAGCTTATATCTTAAAAGAAAATAAAAGTCAAGCAGTACAATATAAGCTTATTGTAATATGATATGAAAAAAAATCTATTAAGTTTCAGTTAAAAACAATTCTCTTAAAGAATTTGCCTAATTTAAAAATTGAAGTTATAAGACATTTTTAGAGTTTGTGCACATAAGATGATACAGTATGTTGATTATATTTTAGCTACCTCAATGTTAAATATCTGCATTAATCTCCATCTGTATATAAATTAAAGAAACACATAAGGATGTACAGTTAAAAAATGTCTAATGCATTTTAAGCTCCTTCATTGGGCAAAAAAACAATCTCTCTCTCTCTCTGACATTGCATGATAATGAAACAAAATACAAGTTTTTTTCAGGAATATTTATGTTGACATTTAAAAGTCTGGATCTTCTTTGTTTACAGTTTCTAAGTGCCTGAGGAACCCACGTTCATCTGTTCAAACCAAAAGTATAAACACAAAGCCACCATGCTGCTGTGGGATATAAAATAATTTAAAAAATCCTATTCTTCACTAACACAACCTGCTATTTGAAAAATATTTCTTAAAAAGTCAGATAACAGATTTTTTTTTAAAACCTGCTTTTAATTTGAAATATAAGGCAACTTTTGTGACTAAATGTTTAATATTTTTTTTCTGAATTGAATTTAAGATGCAGCATGAATATCAGAATCTTTCATGAGGTAACTAGACAGATTTTTCCCCAGTTGAAAAACACTTTCTTACCTTATATTTATTTAACCAAAGGTCATCAGTTTTTTACTGTTGCCTCTTATGAGTATAATTGAAATCTTTGGTTGTTCGTTATTAGAGATCATCTGTAATTTTGAGGAGAACCCCTACTTGCAGCATCAACTCAGGGATCAGATTAAGTTCAATTGTAACATCTCAAAGCATAAAAAAATAATTTTTCAACTGGAGAAAAACCTGAAACATAACGTTGCAAGATAAAGAATGTAAACCCTTTGGGACAACCTCAATTTCTATATATAAAATTGTCAAATGATGTATTCTTTTTAAATCTCGATCTAAATCACAGCAATGGAGAAAAACATTTCCTGCTTAAATCAAACCAATGTATGTTTTTATTGAACACATTGACAGTAAAAACAATGGACATATCAACCCCTCCTCTCTCGTGTTCCAGATAGGAAGTACCTACTGGCTGCAGGGTCACAAGACTTCCATTGAGAAATACAGTTTTTAGTTGTCAGAACTTTTATTTGTCAGAATAATAATACTTGCTCTGATGCATTCTTCTCATCATCGTTTTTATAATAATATTTTTTTTAAATATATTTTAATTTATCACAAGTTTTTCAAGTTATAAACTGACCAATCAGCTGCCTCAGTAAAAAACAATAAAAAGAAAGTGAAGATGTTGGAATTGCTGTCACAAATTCCTGTTTTTTTTTTTTTTTTTTTTTTTTATATTGGCACAACAAGAAATGTAAATTAAAAACCCTGACTTGGCTACTAATCTTTTGCAGTTATTACAAAAACACAAACGTTAAAGAAGAGTTTCTGGAAAAGACTGTAAAGTGCTGCCCAGAAAATGTGTAACTGTTATTACAATAGGTCAGTACACTATTATATACCAAATGTTATACAAGTTAAAATATACCTGTTATCATTTGGAAAGTTTACAAATAGAAAAACATGTCTTGGAAATCTTTATATGGAGAAAAAAAGTTTCCATGTATATATGTGAATTTTTTTTTTTTTTTTTTTTTTGCAGTTTGAAATGCCTTTAAGGCATGATTTCATAGAAATGCAACAGACAGTTCAGTTTATCCAATCATGAAGGAGTAGTGGGTCTGACTTTAACCAGGAAGAGATCAGATAGTTGAACAAGGTCTTGTAAACAACCCTCCCCAATGGAAGACAAAAACACTGAGCAATAGTAATAAAAAAAGTAATAAGAATGTAAGAAAATAAAAGGAAGATCTTTTTTTGATGAAGGACAAAAGGCAAGAGAGGTATTCTAACAATGGAATGAGGAGGAGAACAGGAGGGCTGAGGTCAGCATATACTGAGCTCTCCCCGAGTAGCCTGAGGGAAAGCCTCCAGATGCATATAAAGATGGAGGGAAAAAGGGAAGCAGGAAGTGATGAGGAGTAACAATGCAACGATTTAAAAAGGCTGAGGAGAGACGGTTGCAAAGATCAGGGATTTAAGGACTGATAGGAGGAGACTTTTGTGCAGTCACACTGGGGTAAGAGAGGATGGGAGAGGGTATGCTAAACTATGTAAACTAACCAGCTCTGTATGAAGAGCTGAGGAAACAAAACCATTCTGACTGAACGTGAGTCTAAGAAATGATATGCAGTTGCATTTATATTGAAAAATATATATATATTGTTCTTTTTATTTATACAAAAATGATTGAAAGATGAGAGGAGGGCTACTCAAAAGACGTCCTGCTGCATCACCTGTATGGAGACGCTGCTAAACGATCCTCCAATGACTCCCGCGATGGCGAGCGGGCTGTCCTCTTGCAGGGCGTAAGATCCATCTGGACAGATGAACTCGGTGTCATCCACCTTGGTAAGAGACGCTCTTACAAACTCCAGAGCCTAAAAAAAAATAAATAAATAAAATAAACACTGATATTTTTAGTAAATGCAACATGCTGGTTACCACATGGTCGGCGTTTTCAATCTACTCAATCTGAATGATGTTAGATGTGAGAAAATGCAGCACGTTAAGAAAACCATTTTTCCCCTCTCTTTATTTTATGATGCAAAGTGGCCGCCCTTTCAAACGGACCATAAATGTGTTTCACTGCACACTGGGGGCTCCTAAAGCTTTCAGTAGAGAGTCCAAATTGCAAATTAACTCCTCTGAGATTAGGGAAGATTATAACATATTAATGTTATAAGGACAAACAAGTATTGAATCAGCAGCCCATTTGAAGACACCAAACATCCGAAATCCGGGGTTTTTAAAACCATCCAGGAATCTCATTTTGTAGGATCAGTGGATGCATCATCCCTAAATAGCTCATCTTTTTTTTCTTTTTAAGATAACAATCCATAAAGACAAAGTGCTGTGCTTTTTCTTTTTTTTTCCTGGCTCATTTCCCTTGTTGAAAATAGCTTCATCTTCTTTATCTCCATCTCGTTCACTCATTAGATACTAGATCAACAGCTCTCTCAGCTTTTTACTGTAGCATTTTTTGGCACATTTACATCTCTTGAATAACAACTAAACAAAGATCTTAATGGTTTTATTAATATCGAAAAGAAAACATTCATCGTAGCTTTCTTAAAACATTTTTTTTCCACAACATTTCAATTAATAAAGAAGTGATAAACTTTGCCTTTAATCTAAACTTTGCTTTGATTTGAAAAAAAAGGTTTCATGTTCCTGTGAAAGCCTTCCAATTATTAGGCTATTTACAAGAAAAGGAAATGGGAATATTCCTTATCTTTTCTTTTTAATTTCTGCCAACAAGTTAATTAGCTTAGTAAAATAAAACATACGAATTTCTTTGAAAATCACTGTTTCCAAGCACTAGTATGTCTTACAATTATCAATAATTGACCAAAAATTCTTCTAAATGTCCCAGTTTACAGACGGGCTGATGCTCACCCACCTGCTCCAGTGCGTATGTGTCTTTGGAGCAGGTATCGAGGATGTGGACCCCCAGGGTGACTCCTGGCAGTAAAGAGTTATCCGTGTTGATCCTGTCTATGGCAAACAGCATGGCCTCCAACCTCTGGATGCCTCGGTCCTCGTTCACCCGACCGCACTCCTCCATTCCGGCTCCTTTTTCATGCACCGGGAACAGGCCGCCGAGGACCAGGTCGCCCTCGATGCGGATCTCGCGGCGTGATGGCGGCGGGTCTGAGAGCAAGGTGCTTTGACACATCATTGCCAGAACCAGAGCGGGAATGCAGGTCACCATGATGGGCTCAGGGAGGGTTTGGGGTCCAGCAGAACGCGAGACACTCAGCAAAAGTGAGACAGGAGAGCGAAGGGTGGAGGTTAGGGGTCAGGGTGGAGGGGCGAGGTGTACAGTGGGGTTGAGTCAAGCAGCAGCCTTGGGTGCTTGAGTGTGTCTGTGGCCCATGAAATGGTCAGGGAGAGCTGAACTGGACCACACTTGGACGGGAAAACCATTTGGGCATTGGTTCTCCTTCAATAAGACAAAACAGACAGAATATTAATTATTGATTCTGGAAATTTATATGAAAATTTTGCTTCCAAAATAATAAAAAAGGCATGAAAGACACAAAATCTTATATATATATATATATATATATATATTTATATATATAAGATTTTGTCCTTCCAAGTAACTTCATTGATGCTTCCAAACTTTTTAAGTTTGCCAAACTCTTCTAAGAAAGACTGCGATAAAATGCCTCTGCAGTATTTTAACATTTTTTTGTGGCATTTTTTATTGCTGAGGACAAAAATAAAAAAAAGTAAGTTTTAAAAGAGTATTTCTCTATTAAAATAGTTTTGAACCAGGAGCAGACAAAAATATGCTGTTGAAAAATACCTTATTTCTAGGTTTGGTATTCCAACTAAAGTATTGCTGATATCCATAGCAATATTTTTTCCTTGAATGTTATACTATAGAATAATTTCAGAAATACACGTTTTTTTGTTAACTATGTGTATAATAAAATGCAAAACTGAGACTTTTGGCAAAAATAATCTATTTATTAGCTAATTACAGCAAAATGTACTGAAATATGCATCAAATAAAGAACATTTATTTTAAATAAGGGATAATGCCCTTCAAAGTGTGCAATATGCATGACGTGGAAGCCTGAACCATCCAGCGCAAAGCCGACACCATGGAGATAGTATCAGATTGGGCAATTTCCCATACAAATTGGGCAGATTTTTTACTCAAGTTAAGCTGTTTTTTGCCCAATCTGGCAACACTTCAGACAGATAACTAACTCCGTAAGTAAATTCAGGCTTTTTACTCTATGTATTGAAGAAAAGCTGCGACAAACGTATCAAAAGTATCAATCTCATCACACTAGTATCAATACTAAACTGTGGTATCCATACTCTGATTGATATGCTCACCCCTCCTTATTTGTGACATAGAGAATACACTTGACAGGCCACAATCTCCCTGCTCTACATGATGTCCCAGCATTAGGTAGGGGAAAGTCTCATCTACAATTTTAACAATTTCTAATGAACCACTCTGCAGAAACTATTTAAAATGTTTTTTTTTTTTTTTGCCAAAAATACATCATAAGATGATCGTAGTGGGACTTTAAACCTGTTTTCAACTATGTGCAAAACTGTAAGATATTAATCTAATTTAATACAACAACAACGTTTATTCTTAATATTCTTAAATTCTCAATATAATGTTGATGATGGCAGTTCATACATTTGTTAAGCTTGTGAACAGTTTATTAATATATCCTTCGTAGACAATGGTCTCCCGTTAGATGTTAATGAACCTTATTTGGCGTATTGTGCTAATAAATATCTTACTAACATTCCATAAACTTATTAATAATGTTTGTTAATGGGTTAATAAAGCTTGTTTTATGTTAGCATTGTTAACGAGTCATTTTTGAAAATGCCAAACTCCCAAAGTGCTTTAAAACTGTTTAGAGATTCTGCTCCACGATTCTTTTCACCCTAAACTTTCTTACTGTATGTGTGTGTGTGTGTGCGGGGGTGGGGGTGTGTGTGTGTGTGTTGGACCCTGGTCGTATCAGGATAAGACAGCTTAGATGGCTGGTTGATACACGAGCCCAGCCTTCTCAACCCACAGATCAAAGAGGCTTCTCTAATCTGATCTCTGTTCCAACATTTCTCTGCTTGTCCATGAGTTCATACCCCTAAGTGTGTGTGTGTGTGTGTGTGTGTGTTATCAGATTTATTGCTCCTCCCCTCCCTGTGTAATTACAGTGTGAGGACTGAACAGATTTTTAGCATGAAAGATGCTATCTGACAACAATGAGGCCGACGACGGCTGACGCTGCTAATCACAGTTTATGACTCCATTAAAGCGGTGTTTTGACTCTTTCTCGATCCGATCAGTCTCCACTTCCACTTTTGTCAGAAACAGCCTGAAGTATGAAACAACATGAAGTGTCTGGGACTAGATTGAAAGATTTACCTCCAGATTTCATCTTTTGCTTGACAGAGACGGTGTTACTCAGTGTGTTATATAATGTCCTCAGTAAATCCAGAGGGATTTTTCTTTTGTAAAGTTTTGTGTTTTTATCTGGGATCCTGCTTTAAGTCTGATATTACACAGTTTCAGTCAGGAATATGATATGGAAATCCTGAAAACTAATTTGTTGTGTTGTTTATCAAAAATCTGACACATGCGCTTTTGTTTGATAAATCTCTTGTTTTGGGAACATATGGTGTGTGGTTTGGGTCAAACATGAGCTTCCAGACTTCAGCCTGACAGCATCTTTTGGATGTGATTTCAAATCTATACCAAAGGATTGCTATTAGGCAGCATACACAAAAAGAACAGAACTTAAGATGACAGCTCTAAAAATTCCAAACAAAACCATGCGTGTGGAAGAATGAGAGCTAACAGTGCATCTGCAGTCCTGATCACTGTAGATAATATAAAACATATTTGCTTTGTAGACTCTCTGATATCACTCCTTTAATGTTTTGGATATGGAAGTTTGAACTTTTCAAAAATAAAGATGTAAATATGTAACAGAAAATGTGGACAATTCCTTAAAAATTGACTTATTTTTGTTAACTATATATGCATATATTTTTTACATTTGATCTGAAATTAGTTTTTGTGTGACTTGAAGTTCCACAATAGAGTTTTGACAAAAACAGCTTGTTATAATAGATGTTTTTGGAGTAGGGCTGAAGTATGTTTTTCTGAATTTAAAGTAACAAATTTTAAAATATGGTTCCATCCATCCGTTTTGGAGTCCTGGGGCAGAAGACTTTAGATGAGTGACAATAAAAAAAATACTTATTTACAGCAGTTTTATTATTGTTACTGTTATTTTAATGGGAAATCAGCAGCTATTAATAATACTTAAAGAAGCTTCTATTGATGATTTCTTCATCTTTGTCAACAATGACACTAATATTGACTCAAAAATGGTGTGTTTGTGCTTTTTGGGGGATTTTTGGTGTGGAGGCAAGTGCCCCCTTTGCCCCTCTGTGGCTCCGGCCCTGTGGGGTTGCTGGAGCCTATCCCAGGTACACCCTGGATGGGTCACTAGTCTACTGTAGGGTGATACGAATTAATATACCACATGTATATTGATCAAGAGACAGACTATCATGCATAGTAATAAATTCTGGTGATTTACTTCATCATGTAACTATTCATTCAACTAAAGCTTTTAATTAGAAAAAAATAAAATAAACAAAAATTTAAAAGCAGAATCTAAAATGGAAAAAGTGAAAAAAATATTTGTCTTCTTTTAAATGAATAAGAAATGCATAACTTCAATTTTACATTTGCATTATCTACAATAAATCATTGAATTAGATTGTGTTTGTCTCTAAAAAAAACATAAAAAACCATCAAAACAAGCATTATCTAATTCATTTCAAATGTTCCTTATAAAATCCTAATCAGTCCAGATCATTCTAATAAAGACAGGCTTTCCTAATGTTCATTAACTGCTTATATAAATTACAGATTACAGAGTTTTCAACATAATCCCCCCAGTGAGCAGGTACACAACAATAGGAAGAAACATCTAACAGAATGAGACTCTGAAAGGTCAGCTGTCTGCCATGACAAGTTAGGGTCTAAGAGGACAAAAACAGAGACAGACAAGCTGAAAATACATTGGAACATCTGTTGTGAAACGTAAAAGGTGGGCTAGTAACTGCAGAAACATAAAGTCAAATAAACATCTGTTAAAATGCGAGTTAACAGGAGAAGAGGATCGAGACGGACAAACTCATACTTGTTAAAGGAACAAATGTGCAACTTTTATCACTTCCATTGTTTACACAGTTTTTGTTATTATGACTCAACTGACCTTTTTCCTAAAATGACAAATGGCTGATTTGTTCTGTAAATAATGAATTATTATATAATGGGTGAAAATGGGACATTTTAAAATGCAACTTTTCTTTTTTTAAAAGAAACTTTTAAAAATCAACTACTCATTTTTTGCGCATCTTTAATTTCTACTGTTCAAATTCTAATTTAATTTTAGCCTCCCTTGACAATATTTTAAATTTTTATTAAAAAGCAGACAATTTTGGTAAAATATACAGTTCTCTAGAGCTAAAAGAAAAAAGTGGAAGTTGATTTTATAACCAAAAAGATCAATCTTGACCACGGATCAAGCTTGTAGAGAGATTCCTGTTGAATGCCGGCTGGTGTTTGTGTGTGAAAGAGAGTGAGAGCGTGTGTCTTCCCTCTTTGGTGAGAAGGGAGGAGGATGAAAGCGTCTCTTAGATCCACAGTGCTCAAATTTTTCTGGAGGCAGCTGCCATACCTTTACCACTCTGCTCTGTAATATGACACACACGCACAGACAAACACATACACACAAACACCCAACCTTTGCTTCTCTGAGGGGTTGACCTAAAAGCAGTATATTCCTATGTTTTGGCTCCCTTTTTCTCTCCACCAAAAGAGATCTGAGCGCGTTCAAGACACATGTGGAAGAGGATGGATCTGTGATAAATACCAAAAGGTTATAAAAGGAAAGACTGCAGAGCTGATGCATCACTTGAGCCACAAATCAAATTTAGATGCAGTATTCTCTATTAAAGTGGCTTTTGTCTCAGTCGTGCTTATTTCATCACATTTCATGTTATTTCATGTCAAAATCAGACAAACTACCTGACATGTTTTGGGTTTTTTTTTTTTTTTACCAACTGCCTGCTTTTTTCAGGAATGACACTGATGATGTCTATGAAACATTCATACGCACTGTCAGAGGCATCACACTTGCATCTGTTTTTGTGTACTAAACAAAAAGTAAAATGAGGACTCCACTGCTAAGTGCTGGAAATAAACATTTTTGTGCACCTTCAAAAGGCTTCAACTTGTCATTTTAGCAGTTTATTCAATGCATTACTTGGTTAGCATTATTTGCTGGTGCTGGCGTTTAAAGTCGGTCGTGCTAAAGTGAATATATGCAGATTATCTGCACAAATAATCTCACTCTTCTCCAAGAATTTAATTTAAAAGTAAATGTTTACTTCATTATAAATTCTTGGAAAGTGTCTTAGCTCAGCTTTCTGTCGCATGAACAACTGTGCAAACAAAACCCCAACTGTGTTTTTTTAGCTTTGCATTTAGAATTGAAATTATTTTCAAGGTTATTCAAGCACAGAGACATTTATTTCAAAGTAGTTTTGCATGTTTATTGGCCTCTATATGTAATGCATACATTATATACAATACATCAGGTCTCTCAGTGTATTTATGCCAGGTCAGAGGCACTGCTTGCATGTTTTTTTTCCCCAATGATAAATAGGAAGGTCTGAATAAAAAGGTTTACAAATGCAAAACAAACATATGAACTGTCTAGTTTAAACTGACTGTTAGTTAATTCAGTGAATGCAAAATGTTTCAGCTTAAATTGAATTTTCCAGCTGGAAAATTTATGGTTGACACACATTTATGTCTTCTAACCTTCTTTTTCTAGATGATGCAAGTGTCTTTTTCTATGATTTTTCAAACAAAAGTGCTTTA
>NC_050517.1:21181256-21181726 GCF_002922805.2 Oryzias melastigma
ATACAGAGGAACCACATTGGTCGATTTTCTAAAACATTGTTTGGGGTTTATTTTACAGCAGAACAACAGAATTATATATTTTTAAGTTGGACCAAAGGACAGTTTCCCGAATTATCAATATAATACGAATCCAGAATTCTATCCGACTCTCCAGATCATTTTATTTTATTGTTATAATGGCTCAATGATTATCTTGCATTTAATTAGAACTTGTTTAGTTTAGACAAGAGAGGGGAGTAACATATTGAAAATTATTTAAGGTTTAAGTTAAATCATTCAGGAATAATATTCCTACCTTTTTATTATTCATAGTTATGTTAAAAAGCTAGATTTCAAAAATGTTGTTTTAGAGTGTTCAATAAATGTTTATCCTGTTCAGCCCGCGACCTAAGGTGCGTTTTGGATTTTGGCCCCTGTGCGATCGAGCTTGACACCCCTCATGTATGTATCTATATAAATAAATATATAAA
>NC_050517.1:21181779-21227324 GCF_002922805.2 Oryzias melastigma
TCCGGCACCCCCGCGACCCCGAAAGGGACGAAGCGGTCAAGAAAATGGATGGATGGATGGATAGTCAAGTAAATGCGGCAGTTATTATTATAAATAACCATGAGTAATAATTTTGATTCCATTATCTTTAAAAAAATAAAAAATAAATTAGCATAATTATTATTATGATTAAGTTGAGAGAAATCCCATATGCTCATTTATGAAATATAATTACTTACCTGAATAAAGAAGGGCAAGAGAGGAACAGAAGATGCCAGCTGGCACATGTCAACATCAACAATGATATCTGTTGGAGAGACGCAGGGAAAACAAAGTGAGTAAACAACAGTTGGAGAAGAAACTGTCAAGAGAAACACGAATAATGAACAATCAGACCTGTTAGGGAGGTTTTAGATGGAAAGAGAAAGCAAATAAACAACATTTGCTGAGGAAACTCTTAAAAAGAAACCTTTATTTTCAAAAGTAGGAGATGCTGGAGGGGCTGACAGCTGACCGTTCCTCCCAGGGAGCAATTATGTAGAGTAACATCTGACAGAAAACCCTGTTTCACCTCTGACCCGGCCCGAGCCGCGGAGGATGCAGCTTACACATCACTGCCCTCCTCTGTTGCTTCTCATGTTTCCCTGAATCTCCTCCTCCTCCCTTCCTGTTCCTGTTTCATCCTCTCCTTGCCGGTTCTCCTCTCTTCCTCCATTTGTTTCCACCTCCCTCACACCCTTCACAGCCTTCACTCTCCCCTAACAGGCAGGGAGGCTGTGGCTGACACGTATCCAGCTGAGAGCAGCCATGCAGGGTCGATGGACCACAGTACACCCAGCCACACAAATGGTGTGTGCGTCTGCTGTGTCTGTCTTGTTTTAGTGTGCGTTCCTTAGTATGTGTGTGTGTGCGCTTGTCTATTCCGAAGCTCGCACAATTCACAGCTGCACCAGTGACGTGAGTCTCACTGTACGAGGATGCCGTATGTGCAAATTTGTTTGAAAGAGAAAGGAAAATGGATGTTGGTGTTTCAGACTCACAAAGATCTGCACACTGTGAGGTTATTTGAACACGCTAGTCTCTCTTTTTCACTTTGTCAATTAAGAGCAGGTTTGCTCATTAACTTTTAAGGAATTCTAGGTTAAACAACAAATGAATTTTTTTTTTTTTACTTTCTGCCTGACGGAACATTCACAGTTGTGATGTGTGTCTCAAATAGCTTTATTGGTGCAATGAGCTGTGAACATTTATTGTTTATGAAGTTAATTTTAGGCTGAAAAGACTAATGATCTGTAAATAAGACAAAAATTAAAAAATAAAACGCTATCAAACAGTCAGCAAGAAATAATGCACTTCCATTAATATTTTTTTTATGTAAGCACAGCAGACTAAACGCTATAAAAGAGTTTAGGGACGCTCAATAAAAACAAATCTGAGGGAAGTTTAAGTGGGACTTAAATTGCTATCATTAAATTTACAATGCTTGTGCAGAGTGTTGGTGTTGGGTCTACTTTGGCTTGACCTCTTTCATCTCTTTTCTCCAATTAAAATCGATGATCAGGTAGTTTGAGCTCAGCTTTTCCTGTATTGATTAATGAGTCTGTTGCGTGCCCGGCATTAATTCCAAAGGTTAAAACCCATGTCATGTTAGAAACATAGAAATCGATTTTCCAGACCTTAAGGACAGCGGGAATGAAAAAGATTTAATCACAACGCCATTCAGGTTTTGCCTTGTAGAAGAACATTTTTGCACAGCAGAAATTGTAATCTACTTTGATAATGATAATAAAAGGAGCTTAAAGTGCTGAACTGGACTCTCGTGTGCAGTAGGTACTTCGCCAATAAATTAGCTTTGAGCACCAAAACGTAAATGGAGGACTCTGTATTCTGAACTCAAAAACATTTGACCTCTTTAAGGGGTCAGGATGTGAAGCATAAAACTGCAGTAAAGCCATAAAATTCAACCTTAATGTTTTTTTCAGTCGTCACAAACCATTTTTTTTCTAATTCAGCATTTAAGGCAGAGGCTGCGTATTCCGCTTTGTCGCTCTCTGTGTTAAAAGACAAAATACATCAGGATTAGAGCCTCGCAGCAAGTGACAGAGGTCACAGAGCCGGACTTACACCTGCTGGAACGGGAGAAACCAGAACGCTGCACAAGACAGTGACAATCCTCTGCTAAATGTCAAACGTCTTGCAGCAGACGGGTGTGATGAATTCCTCCTTACTTTCTCTCGCAACTTCACAAAGGGCTCTGACCCCTACCCCATTTGTGGTTAGCTGCTGGCAGAAATCTGCACTCATCCGTTGCGGTTTCTGTTAAGGTGTCTGCTCGGCGGACGACATTCCAGTTGGTCAGCATCAGCGGAGGGAGGCTTTCCGTATGTGTGAGCTGGGTCAATACCAAGTCAATGGGAGAGAGTCCCTGACGGAGGCATTTATTTCACGAGCACTGCACTCGCCTCGAGAATCCACACTTGATTAATCCTAACCTCGATGACTCAAAGGCTGAAACTTTGAATTCATTTTTATTTATGGTTTAAATAGGGGCCTTAAAAATAAAGCACATTCCTTTGCTTTATTATATTAGAAACTGGGGGGTGAAATTTTCTGACATCATTTGTAAGACAACCTCTGTAATTATATCTAGTTTCTAGTTGATAGAAAACTTAATAGTAACATTTTAGTGCGATGCACTTTTAAAATAAACCTTGAACAGCTTGAAAACATTTTTGGCAAAAACTCAAATGAAACTTTTTATTTCTTAAACAGAAGTCTTATTTGTCTATGAGTCATCTTGGTTCAAGAAACAAGCTTGGTTGATTTAGGAAAACATGACCCCTTCTTTACATGTATATATTCAGTATATATATTTTAAGGCAAATGTATCTAAAATTGTGTAATTCTAGTCCTATTCTAATACAATTATGGTCTAGAAATAAGGATAGTTGGACTTTATGATGCTTAAAATGGGGTCTACTTTGGTGGAAAAGTATAAAAGTGTATATGATAAACCAACTTTAAAGTCAAAAACTATTTTTTGGCAACATATGCGTGTTTTAAGACATATTACTATAGAAATATTTCTACCAAAAGTATTTACATCACATTTTAAGGTTTAGTTTTTTCTTAAAAAGGCAGGACAACACAATATAGTTTAATGAATCTTACCAAGACGAATTCTACTTGTTCTATTAGCAGATTTATTCACTTATAATTTGGAAAAAAACATCCTACAGTATATTCCACATATTTTAACTTGCTTTGAGAAGGATTTTTTAAGTTAACCAATAAGGCTTACATGTTTTATTGTTTAAAATCATCAACAAAACACACAAAAATGTAACATAATTTTGATTTGTTTGGTTTGATCCCAGTGACAAAGATGAGCTTTATGTTTCTTTCTCATAAAAAATCAACTTTAAGATCTAAACTTTACTTTACATTGTTGTTGTAGACTGTTGGTGTTTATCTTTTCATTGTATTTACTAAGAGCTTAAGTTTTTTTAAGTCAAAAATGTGTCATCTTTATTGTTGCTTCCATCCTTTAGAGATTTCTCTGAAAATCATGATTTTTGTGTTTTTAAAATGTTTTTGTGGCGACATTGAGGACATATGTTGAAAACATTAGGCTTAAACTTGCATTTCTGAGTATTTTTTTATCCAATTTGATCAAGTATGTCTGCGTTTTTCTCATCTGAGCTGGTTAAAAACTGTTAGGCTACACTGGTCATATTTCCATAAAGATTGTAATAAGATGGATGTCGGGAAGTAGAGGCAGGCTTACTCGGCGTCAGCAGTTCTGCCCACAACTCAGCTGAATTTCAAACAGACTCCTGCCACTCTGTAGAAACAATATCCTAGAAAATGACACATTTTCTGATTTTGGCAAAAAAAATAAATAAAAAAGACATATAATGATCAAAAACCACTGGGAATGTTTTTAAAATAGATCAAAAGATGATTGGACTGGGACTTTTGGTGCAAAATAAACATATTTTGTTTAAGATTTAGAATGAATTAAGATTAAAATCCTCCCGTATTTCGTTTTCTTTTAAAATATATCTCTAAAAACGCGGCTTGTGTGTGCTTTCGTTAGATTAGGTGCCAACAACAGTGCTACGAGTCATTGTTCCCTCAGCCATTACAGCGCAGTGGAGTGAGAAAGCTTTGTGTCTTAATTTTCCTCTCATTGCACATTCCATAAGTTTTCGTGATCTAGAGTGAATTTGACATGACATGACTGAAAATGGCTGCTCGGGCTAAAAACAGAGCAAGGTTGGGGTTTTGTGTGAAAACATTCATCAGATCGTCATTTCATCACTGTAAAAGGCGGCGAGCCTGTCAGACGGAGAATTACCCATCTGTGGATGACATCTATCAACTTAACTGTCATGTAATAACCCTGCGAGACATTATAGAGCATCAGTCAACCTCGCTATGGCACAGGACTTGCCGAATCCTACTTAATTCACGCTCACGCAGCCGCCCATCTGTCGTCACTGTTGTCGATGCACAATGTTTACCGAGCAACCACGAACAGGTAGGGAATGATGGACGGAGAGGAGCACAGACCACCTGAAACAAAAGAATAAAAAGATTTGGCTTGAATGGACACTTAAGCCTCTTAGCTTAAACGAGGACCGCTAAGTTTGATTGATTCAGGGCAGGTGACGATGTGCTAAAACCCAATTACTGCCGCCTTTCCTAACTCATTACCACATTTTAATAAATGTACTAACGTTGTGTTGTGGTTTTTGGATTTCTTTTAATTCCTGTTGCTTAAAAGGTGTATAAAGTGAGTATGTGTCTAAATAAAAGTTATTTATTCTATCAAAAAAAAGGAATAATGAGACATCTTTTTATGCTCGAGTCTTTTGTTCAATTATTCTCAAATTGTGGCAGTTAAATAAAAGCAAAAGACATATTCAAGTTTAAGGGAAGCGTTATTGCAAAGGGACATTTAATAAATAATCTGATGAAATTTAATTTAGCAAAAACTGAATTTTAAGAAAGTAAAAATCTCATTTTCTGTCTTGCAAGAAACATAATTTTATTAAAAATAATTTAGTGGAATAATAATCTAGAACTTGTTTTAATAAAATTAAAAATTCTTAGTACATTTTTTTCCTTATTAACCCCTTGAAGTCTATTCTTCAGCTCCAAAATTATCCTAATTTAGCACCTACTTGAAAGCAAAAACATAAGTGAAAATTTTTTTATAGCTGAAAATAAATTCAAGCATCAAGGAGGTTAAAGATAATTTTTCAAATTTTGACTCATTTCTATTGGTGGGATGCTTTTGCAGGGAATATTTTTCTGAAAATTGTTGTTAGTTTGAGTTTTTTGCAACAGAATTAGAGTATTTCCTTCATTTCAACAATATTATTTAATTCATATCTAAAATAATTTACATTTCTAGTAAGAAAATGATGATAATGACAGTATTTAGTATAGTCTGTCCTTTGAGTCACTTTATATTTACCACTGTCTTGTTTTGACTTGTGGTTTTAAACCTGATTCCGTTGAAAGAGGGGAAGTTGGTGCTGCTGACGGAAACTGTCACTTCGTCCTGAATAAGATCTTTTACAGGCCAGGAGCTCCTGCCAGCCTTAGTGTCCGCTCTGTGAAGTCGATGAACAGAGACAACGGCTCTGGGAATGACACAGCTGCACCTCAACACACCAGCATGCCATCCCCAATGAAAGCAAATGAAGGCCAAATCACTGATGAGCATACACACCTTTGAGAGCCTCAGCAAAACTTTGAGGAAGTGTTAGACGAGATTTTTAGATTGAAAAAAAGATCTTTCCAACATTGATTTATTTATTGTCCAAGATGTCTTGTTAGACATTGATATTTTGAAACATTATTATCATTTATGAGCTTAAATTTGGTGGGGAGCACTGTTGAAGCTACACTTTATTTTATTAGTCCATCTTTCTGTCCATCAAGGATTCAATTTTTTTCATTCGTATGCATTTTATACACTTAGAGAAAGATAATTGAACAATAAAATACATCTCAGTCATTTTGTGCAAATGTGTTTTACATTTTTTGTATTTTCAGGCTTAATTCTAATCTGAAATGCCCCTGGGTGGCATGAAAATTAATATTTTTTTCCTGTTTTGGATAGATACAAATCCAAATTCTTTATCACTACTCTGTCTAAAACTCTATTGGTTGCACCGCTCACCCCACATGCGCGAGCTACACGTCACTTCCCCTAAAAGATATTTCACAGTAGTTAGGTATGAGGGGCTGTACAAGACATTATGCGAAAGAGTATATATGAATGTGAATGGTTCAGAATAAATAATGTCTTGTACGGCCCCTCATAGTTAGGAGCTCACTTTCGCTAAAAGATTTTACGGTCAGAGTATGTCCATACAATGATAACCTCGTAGAATGTTTATAACACTGAAAATATTGATCATAATGAAAACATTTGCTTTAATATTTTTAATAAAAGCGAAAGGGAAAAAGAAATGTAAAGGATCAGGACCGCACGATCTTGCAGAGGACTTCAAACGGACTACAAATGTTTTCTTCTTCTTTTGTTGTTTGACAGTAGTTTACTCCCAAAGTAAAGAGGATACAGCACCACCTACTGACACCTTATGAACTCAGTTAACATAGACTTTTTATTAGGCTGCAGGAGCCTGTGAGTAAAACACTCTCACTTCTTTCTTTTCCAACATTTTAAAAATAAAAACGATCAGAGAGAACGATTGACTGTCATTCTATCACGTTTCCATAGAGATTTTCCATTGTCTGTAATGAAAACAAATGTAAGATTATACAGTGTTGTATTTGGGCGACTTTCTTTTGTTTTTCTGTGCTGTAATCCAGTCGGGAGAAGCTCTCTGTTGTTGAGAAAAACATAATTCTTGTGATCACAGAGTTCCTGTCTGGAAATGATGCTGTTGTAAAGTAGGTGAAGGAAGGAAGTGATGTATGGGGTGAGCGGTGAAACTGATACAGATCGGGTAGTGACACAATTTATGTTTGTAAACATTGAAAATCTTAAAAAGAAAATAGTAAAAAAAAAAAAAAAAAAGTTGTATATCTTTTGTGGGGTATTTTTTAGCATTCTTATTTATTTTTTAGTCAAAACTTGATTTTTGTGGACCATCACTAGGGGAGGGGGGCAGTCACAGCACTTAGAGGGGTATTTCCCCCTCCCCTTGTCAAAGATATATACGACCCTGCCTGATCGTGGCTTTAAAGAGGAAAAACTCGTCAAAAACACCCATATTTACCTAAAATTAGATGCAGTTTTAATTCAGTTTGTGTTAAATCTGACAAATGTGCTGAGGTTGAGTAAAGGTGCTCATAATGCTTCAATGTCATGCTTGAACTTTTTTTTTCTTTGAAATCTGCAAGGCCTAGTTTTGATCTTAGGCACACTCGCTGCTGCTCCAAAATTATTAAAGATTTTTTTTTTAATTGAAAGCAGGTGTAATTTATGCAGGTTCTTTAGTCAGCATCAAGAAGAGGAATAATACAATTTTATAATATAAAAAGCGTCACGCAATTTGTGGTTGGAAAAAAAAAAGGTTTAAAGAAGAATGCATGTTTCTGAGTTCTGTCTAAGCCTAATTTTAATTAAAAGTGGAAGTATTACAAAAGCAATCAATGTTTCTGCTTGGGAGCCTGCATTTAGATGATGAAAGAGCTACTACCTACAGAAAAATGACATAACGCAGCCTTGTTTCTTTGTTTCCAGCTAAGACAAAAGCTGATTTATCCAGTTTCTCTCTCCTCATCTTCAGCCGACTTCACATCGTGCTGCAGTTATCGCACCTTAAAATTTCATAAAACAAAGAAGAAACTCCAGTTTCACAAGAGGCACACACCATGGAGGTGTGATAAACAGAGGTGTGAAGATATAGTTGAACAGGGGGCTGTGAAATCATTACCACAGACATTTCATTTAGGCCTGAAGGAATTGTGCCAAATGCTGAAGATGGGTGTTTTTCCTTGGAACGTCTTCTCCCTTGAATTCTACCAAAGCTTTGGTTGCTCTCCCAAAACATGAAAAATGGATAAATAATAAAGAATAGAAAAATCTTTATTTTAACAAAATGTAGGTGAAAAAATAAATATAGTTGGTATAACTGGTAATCTTTTATTTTAGGGCCAGGAATCGATTAAAAAAAATAACTAATTAATCTCAAACCTGGAAAAAAAAATTAATTAATCGTGATTCTTTTTTTTATTTTATTTTTTTTAGTCACAGTATTTGCCACTCACTTATCTGCAAATAATCACAACATGAAATCACACATAAACTGTACATTTAGAACATTTATTTTTAATTAATGCTGTCAATCGATTAAAAAAATTAACCAGATTAATAGCACTTTTGTGTTGTGATTATACACTGTGTTTTACTAGGTACATTTCTTATGAAAATATGCGACTTTTGAACAAAAACAGGCCAGAAAGAAAACAATTCCTTTATTTTTCATTTTCCAAAACCTTTAAATTTATCAAGTGTTAACCCAGAATAGTAAACGTAACACAGCAACAATAAGATGAGAACTCCAAAGTCTTTTATGTCTGCAGTATTACTTCAAGAAAACAAAGATGCTGACATACAGCCATAAGAAACGGACCTAAAAAAAAAAAAAAAAAGAAGTTCCAGTGGTATAGCCCAAATCCTTTATATCACGGCGCAGACTTCTTAAAAAAAATTGTCTTCTTCTTCTGGACAAAAACAAGTGATAAGAGGTGAACTTTACTTTACATTCCTTCTCTGAAGTAATTCGTAATTTAAAGTATCGTGACGATCAGCATATGTATCACTTTCCTTTGATGCTGCAGTCGAGGCTCAGTAATGTGTTGTCACGGTAACACCACACAGATCAATTAGTCCGCTTTTTGTGAAAAGGTGATCTAAACCAAAAAAATTGCAAGAAAAAAATAACTTAAAAAGGATTTAATATGTATTTATTTAGTAAGTGACCATGGTATTAGTGGGATACTACAGATTACCATGAAAGCCTGACCTGTTCGAGTCTAAGTGAAGGACTGTTTATTTAACACGTTAACTCCCACACCCCTAGTCTTTTAATTTTTCATTATTTTGATGAAAATGTATACGGAATTTGATCATGACGGTTCCTTTGGTTTTGAAGGGATTAAAAAACACCTGACGGGTCTGATAATGGATAGAATTAAAGTCCAACTCCATCATCTTTTCATCTATTGTTAAATCCAGATACATTTAATTACAATTATGCTGTTTTTAGGCAGAACGTGTAATTTTAGGGGATAGTTTTTACACCAGGAATTTGCCTCTGAATTGTGGGCGGGACTGTTGACGCAGAGTGAGCTTGCCCCAATTTCCCATCATCCCTTTGTTTACAATCTCTCTCAACCTGCATTACTGGTGCAACTTAAAAGGCAACATTGGAGCTATGCAGCCAAAACAAAGACGTACAGGGAGCTCATCACTTGGCAAATGCAGCACTTACGTCACAGCCGTAGGTTTTTCAAACTGTGTTTTTTCATCTGCTCCTGATTCACAACAATTCAAATAAAGAAACACTCAAAAATGTGCTTGATTTTCTTTACATGTGTCCTCCATCATGAGAAAAATGCTACAAGAACTTATTAAAAACACTTTTTAAGGGTAAACACGCATGTTGGGTGAAGTGCTTGAAGCTCCTTTAGTCTGACTAAATTACATTTAATTACAACCAAAGGACGAAAGACAAAAATATAACACAAGTGATCTGAAAATAAACAGGAAGCGTTTGTGCTGCTGTGTTTATGTGGAACAGCACATACAGGGAAAAACTCACAGAAAGATGATTGTTTTCAGCATCCCTTGTGAAATAGGCTGTTTGGATAGTTAGAACACAAATTAATCAAATCCCATCAACCGCTGCAGCAGCCATTTGGTTTCTAAATTGCTGTGGGCAAAACAATTATGATACACTGTTGACCACTGACTTTGCTTTCATAAATATGTAGTGTTATACTGTCGGTACAGCATCCTGCCTAATGTTTCCCCACCACTTACTGAGGCTTCAGTGTTGTTAACATCACACAACAGAAAGGAAGTCAACTCAATTCTTCAGAATTAAGAGTTCTCACCTGGTTGTTCCACTGTTATTTAAACTTTTTCAGCATTCCAAAATTATCCGAAATAAAAAAAATGTACATTGATGAGAACCAGTGCATGACCAGTAGGCTACCCTTCACCATCCATCTCACACGCACCGCTTTTGTGCTAAAATCATCATTTATTAAAGAGTCTGATCTCTCTCTGAGGCACACCATCACAGCTGTGCATCCCACTGGCCTTTCACTGCCTCATCCCCCGAGTGCATGTGCGTGTGTGAATGTCTGCATGTAGAGAACAGGGGGGGAGTCGGTGAACAGGCGTTGAAGTGCGCAGACCGTGTATGCGTGGAATTCAGTGTGTGAGAGAGAGTGTGTTCAGCTCAGTGTTTGTTGTAACTCCGCTTAATGACGAGAGGTGAGCCATGGAAAGCAGTGGTGATTTCCAGACGCCTCCCTGCTTTCTCACTGGAGCAGAACAGAGTTAAGGAACACGCTGAGCGAGGAAACTATATTTTCTTAAAAAAACTCAGCCACCAAGAACTTTAGAAGCCCTTCAAATGAACAAACCATGAATAAAGGGAACACAAAACCGAAACTCAATTTTTGATATATTCCTTTGACTCAGGACAACATTAGTTTTAATGATATCCCATCACACAGTTGTTTAAACTGCAATTATGTGAGTACACAATAAATTACATAATTTCTTTGTTTCAAAATAGTAAAAAAAGAATATTTAGAAGTAAACTAAATATTTTTAAAAAAGCTCTTGAAGATCATGTTAGTTAGTTCAGCCTAAAAATTCCCAAAATATGATCAAAATATGCTTTCAAATGACAGATATTAGATAAAAAACATAGTTTCAGCTGAAAAGTGGGATTTCCAGTTTGAGATTTATGTGCATCTTTCTTGTGCACCTAAAAAAACATAAGGATAAAATTTTAAAGGCTTTCAACACTGTAAAAAATGAAACATTGGATCAATTTTAAAAAGTTATGTTATTTACTATATTTTAAACATTTTAAGATATTAGTTTTTCATCAAATTAAATTTTTGAGCAGAGTAAACCATCAAATCGTTTTTTTTTTGAAAACTAAGAATTTTCAAATGTAACAAATGACAGAACTCTTATTAAATAATTCAACGTTTATTTTTTAACAGTGAACATGAGGTTATCTTGAATGTCTGAACTTCTTGTAACCCTTGTGCTATCCTCGGCATGTTTACATTAAAATATGGGTCATCTGGACCCCGCAGGACGATGCACTGAACTTGTTTTTTCCAATGTTTTTTTTTTTTTTTTTTTTATTATTTTCACTGGTCTCCATGGCAGACATGAAATCCTGTCCATCTTCTTCCAAATCATGTCAATGTTAGACTTGGGTCATTTTCACCCAATAAGATAACACAAGGTTAAATGTGAAAAGGTTAAAACATGTTTAATCTGTGTAACAAATTGAACGCTGTTTTGAGTTAATTCAAAAGTGTTGGGAGTTATTTTAGTTCTTTATTTCATTTTAATTATTATATAGCCTAGCAAAATAAACTGTCTATATGTCCTTGGGGCAGCAGAACTCTAGAAAGACTACAGTTAAAGCCATAGGGCTCTACTTGTTGGGATCATTATTCTTTTGTTAAAGGGTCACCAAACAGGCAAGTTGGAGGCTGACTCCACCCACAGATGAAATTTGAAAATCCAGTCAAATGGGGGTGGGGCTGGGGGCAGGACTATTATCATTTCTGGAGCTGCAGGTCATGATATGGGACATCAGAAATGACATGACTTGAATGGTTTGATTATAAAATTCAACTGCAATACCTCGATTCAACCTGTGTGGGGCAGCACACAGGAGTTTTTTTAGCTACTTTTTGAAGAATTAAACAAGTTTATTTTAATTTGTGAAAAATTTGGCATTGCCAAATTTTCCCCCATTTATAGAGGTCAACAGCTAAAAAAAAGTTAAATAAGGGTTTGGTTTTCTGAAAATCTTTCAGAAATTAAACAGCAAATGTTTCAAAGTCGGTTTTAACATGTTCTGCTTGTTGTTTTGTGATGGCTAAAGCAGGCTGATGGGTAGTGTGTTCTGACTCACAGCATGCTAGCAGAAGTGCTGCTGCGATGCTGAATACTTGGCTACAGCACCTTGTTAATTCCAACAAGACCAATTACATTTGGAGTTGGACAGGGTTCATTTTCACACCATCAGCAACCCAAACCAGACTCCTCCAGGTATCAATCTCCTCAGAAGAATATCTACTTTTGTTTGGTCTGGACCCAAGTTTGGATGAGTGTGTTCACACCTGCACACTTGGTCTGAAACGAACTCCATTTTAATTTAATTTAATGAGTCAGGTGGGAATGCATCCTTAATAGGATGTAATATCAGCTGTAACTCATCATGACATTATTGTACTGTATTTATAGGAACATATTCTGTTTTAGTCCAGTACAAGTACATCAAGGATGTCATCCTATGTCTCCTTTATCCAGCAGTCAAACACCAATCAGAGCTTTAGACAGAACACGTGGAAAGTTCAGCTTCACAATCTTAACATTATCATCTCCTCTGTGTGAATGTGTTTGGTTCAGTTGTTGGATTCATGACAGAAAACATTCGGACACTTACCTGCTGTCAGTGGGTTAGAGTCCTGTGCTCTGTTCTAAGATATGAGTCCATGCTTCCATCCTTGCTTCTAATATGTTGGTAAAGACATGAAAACAGACAGAAAATAAAGACAAAATGAAAACGAGATACTATAATAAAAATACATTGACAAAACATTATTTAAAATCAGTCCAACAGATGCTGTATTTGCATATAAAAGACATACAACTAAAGGACATGGTATTTCAGCACCATGGATAGCAACATGACTGAAACTTCTGTGACCCTTCAGGTATTTTTATTGTCGTACCTAACCTTTGAAATGTTCTCCAAAATAAATAAAAAAACATATATATTTTTTTGTTTCAGTGCTTTAGGAATGCTTTTCCCTCTATTGTGGTTGTTAATATTGTCAAAACATAAATGGGTCTTTCATAAAAATGCCCCAATAAAATGATGACACAAAGGAATTTTTAAGTATATCTTTTTAAATCATGTATTAAAAAATAGCAAAGACACTAAGTTATTTAGACTTCAACTTTTAAGGAAAATGATAATCTTAAAGACTGTTGTAAGTTTATGTCACTGGCTTAAAGGGCACTATGTATGCAGCATTAGAGGTATTCCTGAAATCCTTTTATTTTATTTTGCCTTTATGGAGTAGTTTTGGGTTAAATTCCAAATATTTTATTTCAACAAAGTAATAAAAAAAAACCCAAATCCATAGCTGTGGTGTCTAAGGTGAGACGTGTGCTAAAATGTTCTCAAATATGTTGTGGCACTTATTCAAACTAAATCATTAGACCAGTAATGTGCAGAACGAATGGATTCACCGTTGAACAAAAATCAAACCACCAGCGTTAAATTCAATATTTCTTGAATATTTATTTATTTTTGGTTACTCTAGAATCATGCCTAACTTCTAATGATCTTAAATGGAGCATTCATTCATAATTTAGTATTAAATATAAAGGTAAAATCAATGAAAATACCCATTTAGAAGTCAAATCAGACGAGTGAACTCCACATTGGAGTAAATAAACACATCTTGGGTTTAGGTTAAGCAAATTCAGTCAATAGAAAAAACTGATCAAAGGAGAACCATGTTTTATGGAGAAATAAAACCATTCACTGATAATAACAGTATGAAGCTGCAGAAGTCAAAGCTTCAAGACAAACTCTTCACTATGCAGCATGTTGGTACAGCTAATGGTGAGGATCTGTGCTGCCTGCAGTCCAGCCAGAGGAGCTGTGTCAAAGCTACAAGGACAAATCTGCACATGAATACACACAATCTCACGGAAACCCATTTACTGACACCAAAAAACTAAACAAAACATTCCTTTAACTGTAGAAATGTTCCACTCATTTGCACACAGATGAGCTTTTTTTTTTTTCTTTTTGGTAACTTGTGTGTACAAAAACACATGAGTGTGCATGTCAAGATCCCTTTAGGGTTTGACGAGGCCACTCCGTCCTGCGGTGCCATCTCCTGCATTCATGCACCCAAACGTGCACAGAGACTATTAAACTGAGATTTGAAGATTTAATGTGTGACTGCAACAGGTTGCACAAGAAAACGAGTGCAAAAAAGTAAAATAACTGCACAATGAAACACATTTGGTTACTTAACAAAAGCATCAAATCTGGAAATCGATCACATAATATGCAGATATTTAAATGTTATTTATATTAATTTAAACTTCTAAAGCTTCAAAACCTAAAATATCTTATTCTAATAAATTTACTGACTTTGTACTTTAAACATCGCCATTTAAATTTCCTTATGAGGCAACATCGATTTAAAAAAAATGTTCAAATTTTATACTTCAATTGAAGTGAAATATCAATTAATGCACCTAAAAGTGATTCACAAGCTCAATAGAATATCCATCTTTTGTGGAATTTGACATATAAAATGTCAGCACCGTCTATGTAAAATTGATTTAAATTTGATCTTTTGTGGTGCAAAAATGAATCATGTTCATATGCTTTATAGTATTTTTGAGAGTGATATTGTGGTAAATGTGGGGCCACTTTAGGGTCAGTCCTAAAGACACACCTTCAACACAAGAATGCAGCCACCTGATTTCTGACATTAACACGCTATAAAAATGTCAACAAACACAAGCTATTCTATTTGGATGAATGAAGCAAATCGATTTCAAATATAAGACAAAATATGTTCCATATAAATCTATTTATAAAGTCTGTGTAACACATGGATTGGGCTTCCAGCTGTACCTTTAGCACAAATCCATGCGCCTCTTCTCTGGTTTGGAGCAGTTGTTCAAAGATGAGCACAGCAAACAACAAAGATAAACAGCAGAAAGATCCGCGCCTCCGATCGCTCCTTTCATCCACCTGTTTCCAGAGACGCATTACCCAGCCCTCTCTCCCTGTAGGACGCCTCAATCCGACGGACATGCCTCAATGTGGTCTGCGTGAATCCAAATAACTTCTTGGCGCAGAGTGAAACACTAACTGCCGACACTCTTCCCTTCACCCTCTGCATGAATCTCCTGCAGAAATTCGATGTTGGAGCTTTTTTTTTATCACCATCAGCACCCATCCACTCCATCAAAGTGCGCACAAGCACTCTCTGCATCAGATTAAAAGGCATGCATAACAACTATATGCAGCACAAGTGGGTGTTTAAATCCTGCGCAAAGTTCAAAGCAATTGCTCCCCATCATAGGGGAGTCTGACACGCGCTTGAACGCTCCCGGACTGCCAATTTTTTACTGCACTCTGTCGACAAACCTGTAATGTAAGACACAACTGCCCACCAGTGAGGGACGTGCTATCCTGGACCTACCTTGGCCGACGCTCTGAGGGCTGCGCAGAAAATCTCAAGCTGCTGGAAGTTTGACTTACTCCTGATCCCTCGGAGGAGTCGCACTGAGGGAGAGGACGGGCGCCGATGCACAGCGCGCCAGCATCATTTGTGTGTGTGCGTGCGCGCCTGTGTGTGTGCGCGCGCGCGTCCACGGGCAAGAGAGAGAAAAAAGTAAGTGAGAGAGGGACGGGGAGGGAAACAACAGACGCGGGGAGCTGTAGCCCCTTTTGCCAAGGATGCTTCAGTCTCCTAGCAACAACAATCGATCTGGCAAGGAGACATTTTTATTGGATAAAAAGAAAACTTAGCCATTCACCTCCCTTAGCACATGTTAAACACTCAGAACAACAACTCCTGCCTCCTCGAGCGGAGACGGAGACTGACACAGTGAGGAGACGCAGAGCGGGAGGGATGGATGCCTCCGCAGGTGAGCGTTTTACGCGGGGGTCCACAGTGACGCACAGACTCCCTTCGCGTACATGTGTCCTTGCAAAGTGCCTCAGATCTTATCCAGTGGAGGAGAAATCCTTCAGCAGCATTTCAACTCCATCTTATGTCATAATTAAAATAAATAAATAAGAGTGCACAGCTCCATGGTAGCTCAAACTACAAAACACCCACCAATATCACAAGAATATATATATTATGTCAGCAAAAACAAGTGAGATTCTTGGTCTGTGTATAAAGTACTATAAAACGTGCACGTTTACACATCTGTGTTTGTAGGATTTTGCATATAGATTCATTAGAATGCAAGTATGCTAGTGCGCCCCTCCTATTGAACAGAAAATCCTCTTCACGCATGACTGAGTCACAGACCATCCTCCCCTCTCTCTGTTCAACACATACACACTAACCCACAAACGCACACACACATAGATGTGCGCGCACACGCAGGCACTCAGGCTAGAGGTCTGATTTCGGTATTGTAAAGTTAGTCAAGTGCAGAGAGATACACCATCTGAAGACTTGCTTAAAGCTGTTTTTTTGTGATTGCAGCTAAAGGCCACAGTTTTTTTCCCCTTTTTTTTGTCTGATGAGAGGCACTACTTGTCTTGCTTGAATGTTTTCAAAGTTTGCAGCACTAAAAAAGTCTAAAAAAAGAGATTGATTAACTGGCAGAAGATGTAACGGCGTTCCATATACCTGGATAAGAAGAAGAGATGGGGAGCCCGGTGTCAATCACGGCTTTCTCCGACTTCATCCCCCTGACTCTGCCTTTCCACTTTGGAGATGCTGGCTACTCAAATAAAGTCCTCATTGTCTACATGGCATGCATATATGCAAAACGCTTTGAAAGCCAGCTTTGTCCCATACGGACTGCTCAGCGAGAGAGCTTTGTGCCTTTCCCCGCTGACAGCATGGGAGAAAGAAAAAAAAAAGAAAGATTGGTGATTGACATCCCGACAATATCAAACTAAAGAGGTCCTGTGAGTTTAGTGAGTGTACATGTGGAGGAATTTAACGCTTCCCATCATGGTCAAGTGCACCGGCTCATGCAGCAGGAAGAGGGTCCGCTGGGATTGTGTTTTCTCCTTCTTTGATTCCCCACAGATTGTTTGTGTCCTCACACTAATAGAATTAAGCATGCTTCATTTCCCATGGTTTTCTGTCCTGTCTTGGCTTCATGATGGATTGAGCTGGGCTCAGTGGAGTGAGTGAGCTGAGAAGTGTGCCGAGCAAGACAAGGGAGGACCAGAAGCTCATTGTGGTCACTGATTTTTTTTTTTTTTTTTTTGTTAAAAAAACTGAACGTGACCTCAGTTGCACCTTGACGTTTCCGTAGCATTTGGTGCCAAAGTGTAAGAAGGGTTTCTTTTTCTTTGGTGCTGCAATAGTTTTTTTCTTAAATGAGGTTAGCCTCTAAGGTGGATGCATTACTCTGATACTGTATTTCATGGGCATAGTCCAGAGGGGAGAGCAGAAGTCTCATGGGAGCAGCTAAACCACGCTTTGAACTTTGCTAGTGAGCAGAAGCTGTTGTGGAAAATCTTATTTTTGATAGTTGTGATGGCGGAATTAACCCAAACTAGTTTAATTCAAGAAGCATGCTATAAGTAAATATCTGGTTGTGCTACCACATTATTAACTTAGATGTCAAGATAAAAGAAACTTTTGAAACTTGTTTTTTTTTTTTTTTTTTTTACACAGTTAAGTATGGAAAGAAGTTTATACATTTTTTTTATTCATCTGGAGCACCAACCTTCAACACTTAAAGAGCCTTTCAGGTCCATTTCTAACCACCCATAGGAGCCGTAAAGTCTTCCTTCACCTTTTAGAAAAATAAGACACAGATTTGAATAATTGTTACTATTATGGTTATTTTTTTTTAATAAATAAAACAAAAACATAAAGAGATAATAGCCTTTTTGTCTGAATATGAAGTAGTTTATATTTTCACAGAGAAACAGAGGTTCCTTTCAAAATAAAAGACACCTAGTCCCAAGCAGGAGAATCTCAGTGCAGAAAATGTAATAGTAGGGAGTGTAATGCCAGCAGTGGTGTTTAAAAAGAAAATTATAAAAAGTTTATTATACTGTTTTTTTGATGAATCTCACAGAAATTCATAAATTTAACTAGTTAAAACTGAATCAGAGCTCATTATAAGTGACCCTTTCCAGAGTTTTCGGATCATTTGGCTGACTTAAAATGCTTACATTTTTTCAAAATAGAAAGCCCATCTAATAATCCAATGATCTTTAATTCTGACTGTGTTCATTGACCTCAATTTGATTTAATGGAGTACATGTCACTGAAAAATGTGTCCAAATGTTTTTAGTAGAACCTTGATAAACTAAGAAAAAAGCTATTATATTAGCAATACGTACTGCACTTCAAATGTTTGTGAATACGTTGAATAAAGTTTGACTCATCTGACCGAAAACTATGTCACATTAAATTTACAAACATTTTATTTTCTTTAACCAGAGAGCCAAAACAGGGAGGTAAAAGAGCCACATGTGGTTCCAGAGCTGCAGGTTGCAGATCCCTGATCTAAAGACTAAAACTGAAGAAAAATTTGTTTTTTTAGGAACAGTAAAATATCTAATTGATGATATTCATCTATTTTATAGTTGTGGAGAAAGTTTTGCCAACATTTTTTCACTAAATTGTTTTAATTTCTTACTAATTTTTGGAACATGTGCTCTTTTAAGAAATTTTAACCATTTTAAAACACTGACTTCTTTGTCAAACTTTCTAATGTAGATCTAATGGTGCGCTTACTTCATATTATTTTTGCTGTGCACTTGTGTTTTAGAATCATCTATTAAAAAGTCATAATAATGGTGTAATAGTAGTTTTTTTCAATGTGCCCTCTGTGTTTTCGGTACCGCAGTGTGGTAACTAGTGTCTGAGTTTTGTCTTCAGCTGTTTATAGCTCTTATCAGGGGGTTGGTCTCTAATTATCCTGGTTACAGAGGCATGGCCGACAGACTGCGGGCCACACACACTTCACGGGATGCGCACTGATCCCACTCCTGTACGTCTGCTCACATGTCCTGTGCAAACACACACACACGTGAGCACATTTATTCACCTAGCAGACCTTCTGTCCGGGCTAATTTGAACTTACATGTTGCTTTATAGTTAGTTTCCATTGTGTGACTTTATAGTTTGTGTCTTTGAGAAAAGAGTGTTGTACTTTTGGAGACCCACTCTAATAAAAATTGTGTTTTTGGCGTTTTTAGCACGTTATTGTAGCATTTTGTCCTGAGTATTTCTTTGTTTAAGTCATTATTTAGAAATTAGAAAACGCTTGCAGGAACGCTTTAGCTGTTAAATTTGGGCTACAAGCTCTGCTTCATAATTTTTGTTGAACCAGTAATGTTACGTTGAGGTTGTTGTTTGGGGTTGTTAGCTAGCAGAGGAGCGTGTAAACAAAGGGATGATGGGAAGGATTTAGGGTTTACGACACACCAACAGTCCCGCCCACAACGCAGAGGCTAATTTTTGATGAACTGCTACCATTCTGTAGAAGCTATATCTTACAATATATCTAATATTCTCATTAGATGCAGATTAGATGGATCACCTGATCCAGGTGAGTAGTAATTACCGAAGCAGGGTGGTAGCCCTTGAGGAACAGGGTGGGAGACCCCTGTTCAGGACAGTGATAGTTTTTTTTTGTTTTTTTTTAGGCTAAAAGCGGCATACCAAAAATTAAAATAAAACTGGGAACGCTTTTAAAACAGATCAAAAGATAATTGTAGTGGGAATTTAAAAAAAACAAACAAAAAAAAACCTTTATTTGTATAAATAGCACAATTACACTGAATTTTTGTTAAGCCAAGATTGTATAGGCGTAAACTTCTAAACTCTTTTTTTGTCATAATTAAAAATGCTTTTATTTTATTTTTTTTTAACAAAAATCAAAGGAATTATTTAAAAATGTTAAATACGTTTTTTGCCCAATTACTCATTACTAAACAAAAAAGTAGCACATGCATGTGTGAACCTTCTTCATGCGTGTTCCCAGTCATTTGCCTCCCTATCAACATACGTGCACACATGCACAAACATTCTGTGTATAGTATGTGATTTGGACTCTCCTCTGAGCTTTCTCACCATGACCACAATTCATTAGTAATTGACCGCAGCAGCCTCACACATTAAACATTAACGGCCTAGTGGTGAATAATTGATTAATGATATGAGGCGATCTGCAGCAGCATTCTGACAATAAGAGTGCATAGATGAGCTGAAGGAGAGGCCTCAACACATGATGCAAACACTCACTTTAATAATCTACAAAATATTTAAACACATGCAGTTTTAATGTCTGCTTGACTCCTTTAAAATAGTCTCTTGAACTTAATTTAAAAGCCAGTGTTTTGCTTACAGAACACACTGCATTGTTTTTGTGATTTCTCTGTCCAGAACACTGCAATGTCTGGTGTTTTTTTTTTTTTTTGAAGGAAAATGTTAGGATGAATTTTCTTTTTGTGAAGGAGCGGTATGAATAATAATAATAAAAAAAAAGCCAAAAAGATGGAGTTTTTCGTACAAACAGAGCTTATACATCATTCATTCATTCATTCATTCATGTAAGTGTAAATTACTGATTTTTGAAGGGTTATTTATAAAGGTGTATTTGGAAATTCCAATTTTTGGAGATTCCCTTAAAGCAGTATCTATACCTAAATCTATTTTCTTGCCATGAAGGACATGTTTTTGTATTTTATTTTATGTTTTATTGTATTGTATTTATAAAGTAGATAGAAAAAGGATTTATTGAGAAGGAAAAGTTGACAGAATTAAATACAGAGCATTTGTTCTCCTTGATCTTCTGACTTGAAGTCCCCAATAGGAGAACATTCCCATTTGTTAGTGATCTCCCTGTCATTATAAGGAGGTTTGCCACAGGAAACCAAGAGTTGGAACCAAGATCTACCTGTGTCCTGCTTTAGGCCCATCCAGATGAAGGATAGTGAAGGCGATTTACATGAAAAAAACGACTAATCCTCACTGGTGACAAGTTTAAGATTAGGACTGGAATTGGTGCCTATTATTTAAGTTTGTTTGCTTTAGTTTTGTTTTCTTGGATGCATATTATGTTCTGTTGCCATTGTTTTTTTTCCCTCTGCCCCAGTTATATTCCACAGCTGTTTTCTGTTTAATATTTATTCACCAGTTAATCTAAGAGTTGAGTTTCCAGCTCTTTTTTTTTTTTTTCAAAAAAGTATTTTTGTCAATCTTTTAGGTTTTTCTCAGTTTAAAAGTTTTGCAGTTTTTAAAACCCTTCACTATCTCATCTGATTGTCATTTGAGGGAGAGTACAGTCAGAAAGCTAGGATAGGATTTTCTGTCCTAACAGAACTTTATGTTTGTCTGTCTTTCAAATTCAAATTTATTTATAGAGCACTTTTCCTGTTGCAGAATATCTCAATGCGCTTTACATAAAATAAACAAATAAATGATAAAAATAACTGCGAAAAAATGTTTTCTTAATAAATGCACATGCAGGTTAAAGTATACACAAACAAACTCAATGAAACCAATTAAAACTTAAGGAAATGTAGCTACAAGTTAAGCTAAAAAGATACATTTAAATTTTTTTTCCTAAAAAATGTCAACAGTAGATGAAGTCCTCACATCCTCAGGCAGGCTTTATCATGGTCTCTCGTTGTTGCAATAATTATCTTCCTTTGTTGTCCTTTAAGAGCCATTTCAGTGTTTTATTTTATCTTATTTTTATGGTATCTTTCCCAGACCACTGAGTTGTTGCTGGAGGTTTCCTTTCATTTTCATGATTTTACTGGAAGTTTCTTCTCCACAGTCACACAAGAATAGATCATTATAATCAAATTAAACTCTTACAATTACAATAAGGCTAAATGATCTAGGATAGGGGTAGGCAAACTTTTAGACTGTGAAATTTGACACAAGGGCCGGACCAGAAGTAGATGTATGGAGTGATTTTGTAATCCACCTCATAAGCGAAAGAATCAACATGGAATGTGGATGAAAATTACTTTGAAACGGATCATTTTGGAGTTTCTTTTGCTCTCATTTTAGAGTCAGATCCACTAATGGGTTGATGTTCCTCAGGAAAAAACGCAAACTTACAGAAACACCATGTTCATGTGGTGTTTGAATGATCAGAATAATGCCTGTCCGACTCAAAAAACACACATGAAAAACAACAAATCTTGCAACACCACATGAATGCAGAATAACTTTATGCACCTCTACACAAAGGTCCGTGTATTTGTTATGTACCATCTAGAACACACCAGAAATACAGGGAAAATGAAACTTTATCAAGGATTATATATATTTATATATATATATTTAGTTGAATAATTTGTAATGACAACAATGAAGACGTTTTCTTTCCTTTTGTGTAGCATTTGGGACAACGTCAAATGGCAACTGGGTGTTTAAAAAATAAACTAAAAGGATTTCAATTGAGATATCACTTTGAAAACTGATCAAATTCATAGAAACTTGGCAGAGTCCAACCTCATACTATTGATGAGAAGGGGGGGCTCTTTCCATTCCATCAACTAAGTGGACCCTTCAGTATGCATGTGTGTCGCATTGCCTTCACTTAAAGACGCATGTCTTATGTGTTTTGTAGAGGGGCCGACAGACTGCTTTATCATTTAATTTTGAATTTTTATTTTTGAAAAAGTTGTTTCTTTAATAGTGTGATGCATTCCTTAATAATAAAAAAGCAGTACAACTTCTTTGGTCAACATGGACACTCTCTCTCTATTCATTGTTTATCTGAGATTTTCTATTATGCCTTTGCTTGTTTCCTTTAAATAGCACAGAAACGATATTATATCGCTCCACTAATCTCTCATTTGGATAGTTATCACTCTGTCTCGTTACAATCCTCTCAAGTAAAGTGCTTCCTTTCCCCGTCTTCACTTCTTCACCTTTGTCATTTCCTTCCAATCTTCCCTATGTGGCCACATAAACTGACGGAGAAAACTTTTAATGAGCAGCAGCTTTGAAGTCAAGATAAAATTGTCTGTAAACACATTCTTAAATCAGGAAAACCTTACACCCAACCAGATAATGATATTGAATTTCACTCTCACCAGTAGAACGCCGCCCCCATTACACATCTCTGGCCATCAGTGCTGCTATTTCTGCCCGTGCCAGTCGCACCAGGATGGCTGTTTGGAGGAAAAGGCTTTGAAGAATTGTCCAGGTGAGAGCTTGGCAAAGGTAAAGTAATTCAGTTTTTTAAGTATAGAATGCTCTTCTGGGACTCAAATTACTCTGCAGTAATGATATAGATCATACTTAGTCTCTTCTAAAACACACAAAACACACAGACAAAGCAATGCAACAAAAGTTTATTGATATAGTGCTTTAAAAACAACAAAACTATTGACCAAAGTGCAGCACAAAATATCTTGTCTTTATATATTTACAAATCTGGACCAGGGTTGACCTTGTTGACCACGCTTGTTAAAAATCTCAAACCTCTCAATTTACTGGTCAACCTTTGTTCCAATACTCACCTAAGAACAAGATCCTGAATACAAGCGTCTTAAATGAGCTTCCACAGGAGGGTGGCTGGGTGCTCCCTTAGAGATAGGGTGAGAAGTTCAGTCACCCGGAGAGAGCTCGGAGTAGAGTCGTTGCTCCTCCACATTGAGAAGGAGGCAGTTGAGGTGCCTCCTGGACCCCTCCCTGGATGCCTTCCAGGTATGTCCCACCCAAAGAAGACCCAGGACACGCTGGAGAGACTGTATCTCTTGGCTGGCCTAGAATCATCTCGGGGTCCCCCCAGAGGAGTTGGAGGAAGTGGCCAGGGAGAGGAAAGTCTGGGCATCTTTGCTTATGCTATATTCACACCGAACAGAGGTGTCAAGTTTCAATGTTAGGTCAATGCAAAGACGCGGTTTGAGGTCTTGCAGCGTGATTTGGGCCTCGGGCGCAGCAAGACTTGATGCAGCGCATCAACCAATCAGGGACTCAGCTTTGGGCACATGATTTTTGTGGTGACTATAGATCAAAGGGTAGAAAATGAATTCAAAATGGCTGCTCAATGCAAGAGTTTTAATCCTAAACTTCCATCTATTTTCTTGCCTCGCGGTGGTTGCAGGACTGCTGGAGACTGTCCAGGTTACTGTTGGGTGGATGCGGGATACACACTGGACAGATCACCAGCTTGTCACGGAGCCAATGGAGCTGCACCAACCACTACAATGCCCAGCCACCCGGTGGACAGCTTAGAGAGCTAGCTAGCTTTGCTGTCTAGGCTCCAGCAGAGCTAATAGCAGTTGCCGCTGTTCAGGTGCTCGGCTGAACTACCGAGGTCTGCTGCTCAAACGGTCTGTCCCAGAGAATCGCTGTGGGTGCCATTGTAGCGTGTGCAGTCCCTCTAGCCTAATGGGCTTATGATGTTTTTCTTATTTTCATCAAGACAATAATATAAACATCCTCCAGTTTGTATTTCCTCCCCTTTCAGGTTAATACTCAAACTGGGCCACAGAGATACGGAAGTGACGTCAAAACGTCAAGGCTATAAGCAGTAAATGTGACCTGTGCCAAAAGAGAGATGGCAGATGCAAATGTGCCACACCTATCGCGTTTGATGTAAGGGGGGGATTAGACTGCTGCCCCCCACAACCTGGTCGTGGATGAGGGGAAGAAGATGGATGGATGGATGGTCCTCTCTTTACATGAGGCATTGGAAACTTCTAAGGAGCTCTAGCCTTATAGTCATCCATTGAAGTAAACTAGAGAATAGAGACTAGGAGGATGAACCGGATGTCCTCTAATGAACCATGAAAAATACTCACTAAGGTTGGAGACCTAACACTAGAGAAGGATGTGGTAGAAAAAAGACTTACATTGCTCAATAGGTACTTGTGAACTTATGAGCAAAGCATGAGAACTTTGCAATATAAGACCTAACCATCATCACAGTTGCAACTGACAAGGAAGATTTGTCACTGCAGTAGAATCTGATTCAATTTCCTTTTTAATTGTAGGGTTACTCTATATCAAACTCATTCGATATAAAATTTAACCTTAGTAGGAAAAAATATTTTTTTCTGTCTGCAGTCCATGTTCCTATAAATTTACCCTAAAAGACAATTTGACACTCATGACTGCACAACATAATTACCACAGATGCATCGATTCACACAAAAGAAGCTAAAATCTGCACCATAAGCAGTCATTGTGAAATATAAAACAGAAAAACATACAAATCTTGAGTTCAGAAGACTCACATTTGAACATGTTTATAAAAGCGTTCACATCCACATGTGAGATGCAGATTGGTTTTATAACTGGACTGGTGTGGGTAATAAATCATTTCCTGCTCACATAATATTGCAAATGACAAACTGTATATAGCTCAGAATATATTTGTTCAGGAAAGCATATGTGTGCTCTGGTAGAGATTTTTTTCATTTCCAGAGTCTGGGCTTCTGTGTATGTGTGTGTATATGTGTGTTCATGCATCTAGGGCTTTAGCGTTTGTGTGATCTGTGGCATTAAACCTTGGGGCCTCAATTTTACACTGCAGCCTTGAGGTGGACTTATGAAGTTAAACAAGCCACTTACAGTGATGCACCAGGTGAGGCATTGCTAATGGATGATATGATTTACTGCCTTTTGAGCTTGTATTAAACAGGCCACATCATATTGTTTTAAGGCTTTCTGTTCTTAATCATATTTGAGCGTTTTGTGATGTTTCAAAACAAGATTTTAGATTAACCTATTTTCTTTGCTCCTTCCGCAGGTCTGTGTTGATTTATTCAATTCCGAGGGTATGAAGTGCTTGCTGTTACTAAGCTCAGTGTTCAGAGGTAGAGCCGACTGTAATCTTAATGCAGTGCATCACAGACAAATGGGGGGAGATTTGTAAATGTTCAGATTCATTTGCAGTTTCAAAGTACAATTATTTCAGCCTACAAGCATATTTTCATAAATGCCAGGCCAGAACATTAGCGGGTGAAACGAAAATGCCAGCCTACTTCTTTGTTTAAAGATGCGAGGTGAGAAAAAGCACAATTTCTGCATGTATTTTTTTATCTGACAGTCCCTGCTTTCTTTCATTAGAATAAGTAAGGGTTCAACTTTTATAGAGGGTTTTGTGGAGACGCAGAAAAGCACCAGATTTGTGTGGAATAACTGTGATTAGTATTATGCTTCTTAGTAATGTTGCTCTCTGTTTACTCATGTGTCAAATAAAAGTGGCATTATTTTTTTAAGAATATGTAAAAAAGTTTTATTTCTCACAGTCAGAAATAAACAACTCTGAGATGAAGGGGGTGTGGAAAAGTTCTAGAATGAGAGAGTGAGGGGAGAGCAAGTTGATCTTAACTGTTGCAAACTCAGGTTTGTCTTATTGTAATGTCATGTGATACTAAAGCAAAACTTCAAAGGGCCTTTATCATGCTATTCTTAAGCCTTTCAAAGTTCAGTCCAGTGCTGTTTCTCCACATAAAAATATTGCAAATAGAACATTATAACACTGTATGGTTACATGTCTTTGCAGAATTCAAAGTGGAAGACTGTAATGATGGCTTGATCATTTTTTGCTGGCATTACATGCAAGTTTTCCACTCTGATGGCACTTGCTCATTCTTACATTAATGTAATCCACTGTGCCTCAATCCAAGCAGATTGTAGATTGATTCATTTTTAAATGAAAATGATTTTATAACTGTATAAACAAATCGTGTTGGATCATAGAATATAAATTGATCAAGTCGATTATTCAATCTGATATTTTACCCTAAAATGGAAGTTAAATGACAACGACAAACACATCAACACACCATAAAGTTGGCATATTTTGGAGATATGCTGTAGATCTGCACATGTAACTGAAATGGAACAAACTGAAATTACAAAAGAGTAAAAAAAAAAGTCAATTATAGATATAAGTCAACAGCCCAGTTCTTCCTCGTGGGCTACAATGGAGGCTTAGCAGCAACGTGTTGTCTATTTTGCAGACACAGCAGTGCTATAATCAACTTGCGTGCTCTTCCCTCCAGTCTTGCATATCACCATATGCTTCTGTCTTTTTTTGGAAAATTATATTCACCACTGTTATGTCCATTCTTCTATCAAGGGCTGCCACCATCTGTCTTTCTACATTCTTGTCCTCTAATACTAAAATTACCCATCACTTCCTTCACCAATGTTTCCTTCAGCCTAAATTCTGCCCCAATCATCCCTTTATTATGGAGAGAAAATAGACTCACTCCGATTTGTGCGTGCATATTCGTGATTTGTGCGTATTCTTGATGTGTAACTCATAATACGTTTTGTGCATAAGTAAAATAATTAAATATAAAAAAAATGCAAATAAAATTTAAACATGCACAAATTAAAATGACAACAGCTTGAAACTAATTACACATACAAATCTTTAAAAATTACGCACAAATCACCATTTATGCACACAAAAAAACCTCAGTTATGCACAAACTTGTTGTGAGACTTATTTCACGTCTCACAAATGTGTCTGTGAGTGATGCGTTTAAATACCACTAGAATGCTCGTTCATTAGAGTTTTCTTATCAGTCAATTTAAACCTGGATTGTGAATTTTATCTGGTGAAACTTGACATTTTCCCACTTTCTTAAACAGATATGCACGATAATTATTATAGAAAAGTCTAAATAAGCATTTTTAAAACACATCCCTTTTAAAAATAAAAGTGTTTTCATGAAAAGAGAGCTTCAGACTCTGACAGTTAACCTCCAGTGCATTTTTAGACTCCTCCCTCAGGTTTGCTCCTCCTCCATTCATTTATCAAAAACACAATGATTAAAAAAAGCTTCAGCCCACCTTTCAATCTCTTGAACACAAACAATATCCACCTCTCATCTATCCATGATGTCTCTAGTTTTCCCCTTCAAACTCCTTTTGTTTTTTCTCTCTGTCCACCAACACGCCTTCCTCCTTCTTCTTTGACCAACAGTTGACTAATTTCTGCTGGTTTTCTGTAGGTCAACAGAGCCAGTGGAGGAAGATGTCAACCCAGGCCACGATTGATCTGGTACAAAAGCTCCATGATTTGCATCATTGATTTGACTTTGGTTTTTCCTTGGATGCCCTTCCTGACACAACCTTCTGCATTTACCTGGATATGGGACAGGGCCATGAAAGCAATGGATTATGCCTCCTTGTGTTTGCACTTTTTATAATAAAAACCATAGATCCAGATTTTTTTGAAATGGTCTTATTAAAAAAATATTTGTGTACAAATTCACAAATTATTGCAAACATCAGATGTCTCCCAGTTCTCCAATTTCTGCAGACAGGCTCATTGTGTGTGTGTTTTAAACAAATTGTTATTTTGTCCATCTGTGTTTGTTAAATGTTAATTTAAAATCAAATACTTGGATACATATTTGTAATTTCTCTGTATTTTAAGTTCATATTAAAATAAAATAATCAGAATAAAACAATCTGAAAGGAGTCTCTAACACTTTTGATAACACATATTGTACCATTTTTGATTTATGAGGAAATTAAAATTGTTCACTTTATACGACTTACTTAGGGTCAGAGTGCTTCTGTTTGAAGGTCAACTCAGAAACAAGGTGATGTGGTCAGTATATGTGTGGTAAAGGTGAGGATGGGGATCTGGAGATATGAGGCAGACTCAGTGGTGACCTTTCTCTCTCAGGTTACAAGGTCAGAGACATGAACCCAGACCAGGGGTGTCATACTCCAGGCCTCGAGGGCCGGCCTGCTTCTTCTCATGCTGATTTCCTGGATCGGATGTGTTTAGCCAATAAGGAGCTTCGATGGCAGGCTGGTTATAAAACATGTTGGACGCCTGCCCTCGAGGCCTGGATTCTGACACCCCTGACTTAGACAGAAGCAAAGAAATGGGCAGAAAATTTGGTCAACAAACTATGGACTTTCATTTGGTTGGATATTGGACCTCTGTTGGACATATGGACTTGATTTGGACATAAAATGACACTGGAACAAGCATGTGACATAGAGACATCGAGAGCGATATATATAGAGGGAACCAGGTGAACAGAAGTAGTAGAAAACGGAGAAACCAGTGGAGTAAACGGTTGAGTGAAGACTCCATATATGACATTGTATATAAATGTATGTGCCAGCATAAGGTCACAAAGACTGATTAGATGATCTATGTGTTGTACAAACTATTTGTTATGAAGATAAAGTCTTTGCACATGTAGGTTTGCCAATATCAGTAATTAAGATTCTGGCATAGATGCTGTGGTGGGATGGAGCAACCATGTTTTGGCAGTATCTACCAGTGAGGCAAAGATGAATATTGCATTGCAGGGTTATTGAGCTATGTGCTACATGTAGACTTTCATTTGCTTTGCACTCTATCATAATTGGGCAGAAAAAAACAATTGGAAAATGCAATTTTTTTCAGATGCTGAGGTTGTGTTCTCCCTTAAATGATGTAATTCAGGAGGAAAATGAATCAATCAACTGCTTTTAACCTTTTTTATTTTGTTTATGTGGTTTTAATGTGCTGCTTTCACATGCTGTTTATTGAACCTTTCAGTTACTGCTCTGTTGAGTTTTAGCATCTCAGCCATCTAGTTGTATTTACTCATTAATTATCACTTGGTAATGGTTAGAAAGCTTCTGGCTTGTCCTACAGAATTTAAAATAGCTCCCATGCAAAGAAAAAAATATTGAAGCAGCATTTTTTTGGGGGGATGTTGGCTACCCCTCGTAGCCAAGGGAGGAGATCCACACAGACTGTTAAAACACTGCACAAATAAACTAAGATGAAAACTTACATTTTCAGCTCGCTGGTCACGGCCATCTTGATACGATCAAGCCTGAGGGTGGGAAAAACAAACCCAACAGTTTCTGGAACACACCTCGCTTTCATCTTACCTTTGCTAATTTACAATGTGAATATGTTGTAGTGATTAAATCAGTATGCACTTGAAATGATGCAGAATCACTCGATCTTTTGACACATCTTCTGGTAAGTTTTATTACACTGTTTAAAAAAAAAGTTAATTTAAAACTAAAACAGTGGTATTGATTTATGACGATAGATAGATAGATAGATAGATAGATAGATAGATAGATAGATAGAAGAGCTGTTTGAAATAGGAAATGATAGTTTGATCTTTGCAAAAATGTAAAAGTCAATTAGAATAAAATAAACAAACATTTTAATAAAAAACTCAACATGTGTTAGAGTTAGTGTACGAAAACAAAATATATTTATAGAAAATAAAACACTTTTTATGACAGAGTAATAGGGCCATTTTACAAACATTTTTTTAAAAGAAAACTATTACTTTAAAGTCGTGAATTGATGAGAAAAAATGTAACTATTAAATTACTAAAATAAAGTTATATATTTATGACATTAAGAGTCATAGGCTAAATTTCTGACTTTTTTTCTCTTAAATTTATGTTTTAAAGTCATAAATTAATTTCTTTAAATTTCATAAATCTAGTAATTTAAAACACGTAAATTTAAGAGGCAAAAAAGTCATAAATGTACAAGAAAAAAAAAATCATACAATTACGAGAATAAACACCAAAATTGTCTTTTTGTCAGAGCTGTGCTCAAAGATGAAGATGAAGACGTGGAGCATTTTGGGAAGCCATATTTCCGGATAGGTTTCAAAAACAGAAATTCTGAAAAAATCTAATCTTTCTTAGTGTAGATGGCTTTCTGGGGTTCGGTGTCGATAATGTGGAGTTTCAAAAGTAAAAGACGGAGCTTAGAGACACATGTTTGCTGGACCGCCACGTAATTCTGCCCTTTTTATTCACATATCCAGAAGTCCATTTGTCACCTTATGTCATGTATTTGTCACACATTCATTTTACGAGAATAAAGTCGAATATTTGTGGCTTTAAGAGTCATAGGCTGAATTACTTTTTTTCTCATAAATCTCACAATGGTCTTAATACTCTGTCATTCTTCTTAACTACACTTTAAGTCTTTTTTTTCGTGCAAAATGAGCCCCTAGAGGTCGTTTAAGGTACTGCCAAACGTTGCTCTTCCATGTATGCTTCAAAATGGAAGCAGAAGCCCAAAAGCTGTTTTTCTCTGTGTCAGAATCACCCAATTTACGTTAATGAAGTAAACACTTTATTACTGTGCAGTGTTGCATATGCAAGGCTGCTTTACTCTGTTTCAGAGTCAGCTGAAATTACGTTAATTACATCAATAGTTGAAGAGTTATGGTAGTTGAAATAATGTAAACACCAGAGCTAAAGCTCAGGTGTAAAAGGTCAAAGAAGCAGGCGTATCATTTTTGGTTTATACTCTCCTAGCTCTTTGCATGCCTGCATACAATATAAAGACACAGATCTTAAATCAGTTTCATGCCTAAATGAAAGTACTTAGTAGCAACACATTGTAAATGACTCTTAATGAGTTTCCCAGCCTTTATTTTCTGCACTATTAGACAGCACTATGGTAGCGCTGAGATGTCAGCCGCTCCTGCTGGGGCTAATATCATCTAACCATCATGATGACAAAGCAACCACTCATTCACACACACACACAGGTAATTGCACGCTTTAGGCATTTATTGTAAATATGTGTGTCAGTCAGTGTATGGAAACATTTTTCGGAGTTCACAAGAGGATACTATATAAGAGTGTGTCAAAGATAAGGCAGGAAACATTACTTTTTCGTGCTTTTAGAAATACTTAAGAAGCTTATTAATCTCTTAACCAATAGAATTAAGTGTCATGTCTTCAATTCTTTTTTCCTAGGAGTTTATAAAGCAGTTCTCTTACTGTTGCACTACAGAATTGAATACGCTTCTTGGAGAAGAGGTGAAACATCTTCAATAGTGAAGCATGAAGGTCCAGGTGACTGTTGTCCTACCTACTACTTTGATGAAAACAAACAACTTTTGGAGGCTTTCTGGCATTTATCTGTTTTTAACTTTAAGTACCCCTAACAAAGTTTGATGTTTTACTAAATCTTTAACAAACTTGACTTAATAAATAAAGCATTCTAATGTTCCCTATATCCAACTTTATGAATTATTCTAATAACTTTCATAAAATAAATGGCATTAAATTGTTTTTAAATCCCCAGACTTCAACACAAAAAGGGAAATAAGGCAACAAAATTAAACATTACATTTTCAACATGTTACAGGATAAGTAGAACTTAATGGTATTCAAAACAAATATAATTTTAGCCACTACTTTTAATATATGATTTATGAGGCTTCCAAGTCAAATTTTCATCCAAAATTACATAAGAAATGTATATTCTGAGACTTTTTCAACGTTTACTCCATTACTAGACAGTTTTACTTCTGTTTTTCATTAGCAAAATTATAAACTAATCTTTTTTGTAAATTCAGTGAAAATATTAATATTTGAGTTTAACCATTTTTATTTTAAAAACTTCTTTTAAATGTTTTACATTTTTTCCTGAACAAAAAAATGTTGTGTCATCAGCAAAAAGAGTAAGTTTCAATACATTTGAGACTTTGCAAAGGCCATTTATACGTAAAAGAAAAAGAATAGGACCCAATATTGAACCTTGAGGGATTCCACATTCAATATTCATGCATTTTGAAGAATGACCTGCAAACTGTACGAATGCAAATAGTGGGTTAACACTTAAGGGCCACTCTTCTGACCCCAAACAGGTGTAACTTTGAAATTAAAATGGAAGGATCAACAGTATCAAACGCCTTTTTAAATCAATAAACAGTCCTAATGTATTTTATTTTTCATCAGTTGCTGTTGAAATGTTTTCTGTTACTTTCATCATTGCCGAGGCTGTTAATCAGTTTGACCGAAAACCATATTGACAGTCATTTAATAACTTTTTTTTTCAATGAAAGAACTTAGTCAGTGAAAAGCTTTTCTTATACTTAAGATTTAATGTATCCCAAATTAAACTTTCTTTGTCCATAGTAAAATGGATGTCGATGTGATCTGTGATGTTTCCTTGCGTTATCGTATGGGCATGTCACCTTAAATATAAAACAGATTTTATACATTTTTATTTTGAAAGTAAAATGGAAGTTTCCATTTGAAAACCTGGACGTTTTTACCATTTTTTTTGTTTGTTTAGTGCAAAATTAAAAATTTGAAACAATTATATATTGGAACTCATTACAAAGTGACACATAAATAAATATTTTTTGTGATACTAGTGTGAAAATACCTCAATCGTTTTTTCTGTTTGACCATTTATTGTCTGACTGAATTGTTCCAATTGTGGAATACTGAGAATAGTTGAAAATAAAAAGGTTTTTTGGCCTAATCCCCAACCCTCCATTAGTTCTAGCCATCATGCTTCAGCATGCTAAGAAATTATTTTCCTACTTTTTTCTGTTTAGCAGCCGAGTAAATAGTTAGAGGCTGAGAGCTTCTTGCATTGAACAGAATTTAGTGTTATAACAGGGTTTATGCTATTTATTCCATACACGCTCAAGCTGTACATACAAATAAACCACCTTTATTTTTCAAGCTATTCCTTTGAAGCTTTAGACCAAACTAAGGAGGAAAAGGTGTGGAGAAAATACGGAGAAAAAAATAGGTACAGAAAGAAAGTAAGAAAAGAAAAAAATGAGTAAACTTCACGAAAATTATGGCTTTTTAATTTAACCTTTATTTTATCAGAGAATCTCAATGAGATGAGATCGCTTTTTCAAGGTAGATTTGGGCCGAAAGTCATTTTCACAAGAAAAAAAATATACAGTTAAAATAATAAAGTAGAAATTGGCCCAAGCCCCCTAAAGTCCACAGCAAACAAGGAGCCCGGGACGTCCATTCCCTAAAAAAATAGCAACACAGGAATAAGGGGCCAAGGGGGCACCGCCACAGGAGCTCCTACCACTGAGGAGAAAAAGGATGCAGGAATGCGGAGAACTCAAGTCCCAGCTCCAGCAGGATTTGGGGACCTCTCATGCCTGAGGCCCACTCCAAGGCCCAGTGGATCCCCAAAAATAAGCCAAATAGGGATCTGTAGCATTCCCTGCTGCGGTACCCCAAAGGCAGACTAGGAGAGGCCTCACAGGGAGCTTGGCACAAGGCAGAGGTGAGGATTAACCCTCCTGCAGGACCCTGACAGTAGGTCCCTGACAGATGGGAAAGATGGGGACATATATGCGTTTGGGCACCAGCCGCCCAAGATAGCAGTCAAAACTGAGGAGAGGTCTAAATACATTAAAGGTGGGACACAAAGCTAGACACCAGGGAGATATAAACCCTGATGTAGACCTTGATTTATCTTTAAGGGAAACTCATTGGACTCATGGACACTGTAGGATGTTTAAATATAGATATCTAATAAGCTTCTGCTTATTATTAGTTTTTTGTTTATTCTGTATATTATGTAAATAATACAAATAGCAAACTAAACCAACACCAATGTAATAACTGTTAAAACATACACATACAAAAAATTATTTCAACCATTTTTGTGCTTTTAACTGAATTACTGTCAATACTGAGCAGAGAAGTCAATTTAGCCTTAGTTACCATTACATAGAACATAGTATGAAATCACAGGAGGGTGAAACATAAAATATAGATGATGTTGGATGAGCTAAAGTTACATTAGTTCTCACACTCCTAGGTGTGTGAAATTTGCTCTCTTGACCATCTCCTAGGGGAGCGGTAAGCTGCAGACACAGCTGCACTAGGGAACTGTTTGGTGGTTTAACCCCCCAATCCAACCCTGTAATGCTGAGTGATAAGCAGGGAGGCACCAAATCCCATTTTTAGAGTCTTTGGTATGACTCGGCCTAGATTTGAGCTCATGGTGGACACTCTACCACAAGGCCACTGAGCTTTTACCACAAATAGTGCGTAGGACATAAATATAATCATTTAAAGTAAAAAGTAGTCTTAAAACCTGGTGCATTTCTTTCACTGGGTCACCCTTCACTTTTACAACTGTCATGGTATTCACACAAAAGGCAACAGCGTGCTACATAAGCAATTTGCAGCTCTGCAGAACCACAGTAAACACTAACTTGCATTTGTTTTTTCCAAGAAAAAAAAGTATCAGATTTTATAAAGTTATGACCAAAGTGTGGCATTCATTTTGTGCTTTACAATAGCATTGATCACCAATCAATATTGGCTACACTTTATTTCTGTTCAGGGTCACAGAGTTGCTGGCGCCTATAAAGCCACTTTTGAGTGAAGGCGGGGTACATCCTGGACAGGTCAGCAGCGCACTGCAGGGCCAAACAAAGACAGACAACCACATACACTTACATTTAGACTATTTAGTATCACCAATCAACCTATAAACATGTTTTTGGGCCTGTGGGAGTAGACTGGAGTCCCCAGAGAAAACCCACAAATACACAGGGAGAACACGTATACACAAAAAACACGAAGAACCCAGTCGGGATTTGAACCTGAGGCTTGTCTGAGTAAGAGTACTAACCACTACACGACCACATAGCCCCAGTGGAATTGATTAGTTGTAGTGAATTTCCCATTGAGGGATCAATAAAGCCTTATCCTATATTGTACTAAAATTCAGCAAAATTCAGTCACTGTAAAAATGTAGTTTTTTTTTTTACCACTGTCATCAGAAATGTTTCTTGAACCAGAAATCCTCATAAATCTCTGTGTATGTTACAATAAACTGTAAGGGGTTTGTAAACTACACATAAAAACTGAAGCCATGCAATAAATTATTTGGATATTCAAGTTAGGTTCCGGTCAATATTTCCTTGGTTCTTCAGCATTTCCAGTTGTCTAAAAAGATGATCAGTTGTATCAAACCAAAAATGGGACCATAACAAAACTGAACACCAGGGAAAAAAAAAATAACACAGTTTATTATATAAGGGAAATACAGAAACTATGTCCTGAAAAGCAAAAGTGGAAAACAACTAGTGTGTTGGTTGAAAAAAAAGACAAAACAAAGGGAATTGGAACCTTGACCAAACATAAAGTAAGTCAGACTGCTGACCCAGCCATGTTGACCCTCTGAGTCAGCAGCTCCCTGCTAAGGGTTGCCTAACCAAAACTACCTAAAAAAAACCCAAAAAACAAACAAACAAACAAAAAAACAACCAAAGCCCGCAAATTAAGACTACCAACCCCAAACTAAAATAATAAAACCCAGCAGTCTAAGACTGATGAAGACAAAGAGGGTAAAAGAGAAGAAAACAAGCCAGCACCATACCGCCTGCTCTCCAGCCTGCTCTCCAGCCTGCTCTCCAGCCTGCTCTCCAGCCTGCTCTCCAGCCTGCTCTCCAGCCTGCTCTCCAGCCTGCTCTCCTGCCTGCCTTGGGGTGGCCTCATTTGTCTTATATAGCCAGCAGGTAACAATTAAGGCACATTGGCCACACCTGCCAAGTGAGCAGAAGTACTGGATGGAAAAAGATCCAGCAGTAGCAGCAGGACGTAGGAGATGCCCACACAAACATTTCTCTGATTGTCTAATTTCTTTCAGTCCCAAGCACCAATCAGGTAAACAACACCAAAAGGCTCCTTGCACATGACTTGGGGAAAACAAAAAATCCATCCAACACACCTGCGTCTCACCTACTTCACCCTTCCTTACGCTTACAGGTTGAATAATTCCCATTAGGACCTATCACCCAAAGCATGCCTGTAGAAAAAATATGAATTAACATTCTCCCTCTAAGGGCACATTGAACGGTGTACGACCTTGCTACTCTGTGCGGACCACCTGTGTAGCTCATACAGATTTGCCTATTTTTGCCAACAGACAATTCATATGGACTGTGACTAAGACTTTAAAGAAATACAAATCTCTTTTTTGCCAATTAGGGATTGGGTAAAGTAGAAATATGGCTGTAAAGAAAGGTTATAAAGTACCTTATCTGTAATAATAGTAGGAATGCATTCATTTTGTGCATATGACCCTGACTTCTACTTGAACACTCACCAGAGATCCCTGATTGGTTGTTACAACATGTTTTCTTGCAATCTTCAGAATTTATCTATTAGCAGCTCCACAATGTACAGACATCCCAGATGTAAGAACTTAAAGTTTTCTGTTTTTCCATAGGCTGTACTGTCTGCCTTTAGATGAAGTCAGGTTACACCATGTACAAGATGCCAATAAATCACAGAGGCATGAGTTTGTTCCAATACATAGTCTGAATCAGTCAGGGAGGGTTTTGGATTATGGAAGAATAGCACCCAGAGATAACCATTGCATGTTAAAATTCCTGTGAACATTGTCCACACAGATCCTCAGGACTTGGTGTTTGGTGTTTGAACAGGACGTCCTTGCTGTTAGATAACCATCACACCTCTATGCAGCACTCTAATCATCTGCATGAGTCAAACTCATCAGTGAGCATGTAAAGAAGGATATTGATGTAGCCCTTCTTCAAAGAACACATTTCAATAATTTGTCAGAAAAATATTAGAATTTTTCCGAATAAAAACACTGAAGAGGAAAACCTCAAGTTGAGCTGATGTTACAGGAGATGTCTCTAAAGAACTCCTAGGCACGCCAAAGGGGTTAGGGAAGACCTGCATACTCACTCCAAACAAGTCTTTTCAGACAATCACACATCCACGCAACAGAAAAATGGACAACAGCACAGAAAACACAACAGCATTGGACTTTTCAACTTTTTTATTTCCACATTTAAATGACAAGAGTTGATTTTTACATGAAATTCTATTGTAGAATTGACAAAGGGTAAGCGACAATCCAATAAGCCTGCTAAGATCCTGATGAATGCTGCATTACACATGAACATAACATAATCTGAGGATATTACATCACTCCTTACAGCTAATCTTCTTATAGGAAAAGGCAAGAAACAGGAGTGCTTCACAGAGTGAAACAGGACACAAATGCTAATCTCACAAGAAAAAATGTTTGGCCTTGCAGACACCATATATTCTCTATTCAAAAGTCTGTCTCTATTCCTTTTTCCTCTCAGGCTTAATTTTCACCAGAATTTTGAGGCAGAAAATAAATTTGGGAGCACAACAAAGTATTTCTAGTCTATGCTGTAATTTCAAATAATTTAATTGCAAATATCTGAATAACATAATAGCAGTATACCAATAATGCAGTTTTTACCAACCTATTTATGAATACACAAAGTTTTCTTTGCACGAATGTGACATCAAGAACTGGAGGCAACGAAAAGCCCCCCCGCTGACTCTCATACAGAGCCAGTGTCTTGGCAAAGATTAAAAAAGAAAAAAGAAAGAAGTAGAAAAACACTTAAAAGCACTTGACTCACTGCAGTCCTCCCCTCCTCTTCATTAGTAGGCAAACAAGTCACACAGAATAACACAAATTGTGCACAAAACACAGGTGACACGACCATTTTCCAATCAGATACAATGTCAGAGGTGCCTTACTTTGCCATTGTGCCAACCTAGGCATCCCTACATTACATACATTATCCTCACTGGTGTTCATGGCAGGCACAAAACCCTGCTCACCTCTGTTCACCTTTGTCATGGAAGGAATAACAGCTATGTAAGGGTGGGGTCATCTGGACCCCGTTGAGTAGCACAAGGGTTAAACTAGGAACAAAAACACTTGGACCATAACTTTGTGGTTCATTCCTTCTCTTAGGAAATAATAAACGTGTTTTTGTTGGAAGTCGAGGTCCCGAGCCTAAAAGATGGATGAGAGGCACAAGATCCAAGATGCAGAAGTTTTACTAGTTGTTTGACTACCCATGTTATCTACTAGTTTGCAGTATTTGATCACTCTTCGATCAAAGAGTATTTCTTTATTTATAATTGTTGTGAATCAGGAGAAGACGAAACAATGCCATTTAAAAAAGCTTTTAGCAGTGACACAGGTGGTACAGTTGCCAAGCCACAAGCTCCATTCTGATGCATCCACTTGCAGACGACTAGATCATGAGCGTCTTTGTTTTCGTCGCCTGAGATGGCGTCTGGGGCTCAAAATTCTATGACTATATAGCTTTGATGCGACTCACCATTTTTGTTGTGCCACTAATCCTATCTTGGAGTTGTGAGGGGCTGTAAGCTAGTGGGATAGAGTGTAAACAGTAGGAATGATGGGAAGTGTGGGCAGGCTTACATCGCACTAATGGTCCCGCCCACAAATGAGAGCGGAATTTCTACTGAACTCCTTCTACTCTGCAGAAACTATGTCCTAGAAAACAACACACTTTCTCTATTTTGGCTAAAAAATGCAAGATCATAATTAAAAGACCATTGGAAACGCTTTTACATTAGATCAAAAGATGATTGAAGTGGGACTTCAGGGACTATAGTTCTCATCTGATTGGCCGATAATCAAAGCCTCATAGAAAATTGACGAGGTTTTTTAAAGAGATCCAACGACACAGAGGCTGCTATTCAAAGAAAACTGAACAACTTAGCAAAGACTGAGTACATCCTTACCTGGATTCTATAGTGATTTATGCAAAGGTGGCCACAGCTTAGTATTTAATACTTAGCTGTTGCTACTGTTGCTGGAACTTTTTTTGTAATTATTATTATGACATTTCCATGTGTAAATTTTGCTTTAACCATCTTAATATAAAAATGTTTAAAGTATTAAATTATCGTGTTAATCAGAAATATCTGATTAGGCTACAGGCATTTTAGCACATTCTTTTCTTTTTTTTATTGCGTTAATCTCTTGCTTCTGCGAAGTCTGTTCATGTCTGATAATGCACACCAGAAAGGACATTATTCTGCCCATACCATGGTCATTTACAAAAAATAAATATGAACTCAATTATTAGAACTTCAGTCCTTTTATATTTTGAACTTTAAATCGTTTTTCAAAAAAAAAAAGACAAATTAAATCATGATGTGCCGCATTGTCATGTGATTAATGAGAAGTGTGTGGTCAATATTTTTTGGATTGCTATTGTTGTTCAATTGCTTGAGATTGAAAACAAAATCCCCCTCGGTACTTTAAAACGAAAGATGAAAATTTGTAATAATACAAAACTTCATAAAGCAACTTCAACCTCAGAATGAAGCTTTTCACAGCAATAATTAGATTGGTAATATTTGCGATTAAAATCAATGAATTTGAGTAATTGATTACAGGTCAAGATAATTATTCGCACAAACAAACAATCACATGAAAGCACTAATTTAAAAATATTAAATGTGCAAAAATCAGCTGGGAGTTACAATCATCAACACTTAATATTCACTCAATGAATTGAGTCTACAGACTCACTTCAATACATGAGTTTAACTATTTTTAACCCTTTAAAGGTCGACTAATGAAAATTGTGTTTTTAGTTTTTTATTGTGTTCTCGTAGCATTTTTCTCTTATTGGAGGACACGAAAAAATAATCTTAAGATTAAAACTGCATTTCTGGATTCTGGTGAAAAACTACACAATTATTATTTATTTATTTATTTATTTATTTTTATTTTATAATTTTTTATAATTAAAAAAATGCACAATTATAATTAAAAATCATTGGGAATTATTTTACTATAGAAAAAAGATAATTGGAGTGGGACTTGAACACTGGAGATTCCATCAGGGACCACCAAATAGCAAACGCTATTGACACGCTGTAACTCTTCTACTCTTTCAATGTGAGTCAGCCGATTCTGACGTAGAGAGAAGCGGCTTTTCATATGTTGACTTTGCACCAATATTCAACACATTATCAAATTGCTAACATAAAGTGTTGTATAATCACTTAAAGCCGCTTTTCCCGGTGGCAATATCAGCTGATTTACGTCGACTCCATGCGCACTCCAATGTTTTATAGTGTTTCATATCAACATAATGGTACTTGTCTCCACTTCAAATCCACTGCAATTACGCTAATTGTGTATATGTTTGAAGAGTTACTATAGTTGAAAGAATGTAAATAAGTTTCAGTGTGAAAGGCTTGAGTAAAAACATTCTTTTAGTTGCATCTGCAAATGCTGTAAATGTACCCTTTAGAGTTTGCTTATTTTATGCACAAAAATATTTTTTCCTGGAACAGAAATACTATCTTGTCTTTTGTTTAACTTTATCCTAATTTCTCCTGCATTTAATCTTGCCTCAGCTCCATCTTTCTATCCCTCCAATATTTTCCCTCCTCGCTGAGCGAATAGCACGGCAGCAGAACTTTCTTGTCTTTGAGACGGCAGGAGCTTGATCTTGGAGGAGTACGTAAAATCTAGGTATCATGCCTTGCTGTGCTTGAGGGATCTTTCTTTATGTATGTGTGTATGAGAGCGTGCAGACGCCCACGTGTGTGTCTGACTTATATTCCCGAGAAAGATAAAAGCCTTAACCCCGACATTGCTCAGCTGCCTTAAGTAAAGCAACAAGAATAGTTTACAATTTTAGTTGAAATGCAGCGGCTTTGTCTTCATAAATCTTGCAAAATGTTGTCTTGATGAGTCATTTTCATTATACGTCATCGCCACACAAACCGCCTGTTTCTGTGTTAATGTATTATGTGGATTTTACACAGGTGGAAATATAATACACAGACTATACATCATAATGTAATACAGAAATGCAAATTGCAGTGCAAAAGCATTTGCATATTGACTTCAGTTTACTGGATGGACGATGGCAGAAACACCCCTGAGCTTCAGTAGAAAATTGGATAAATCACAGTCTGTGTTTGGCCTTGAGTTTTCCAACAATTATTTTGTGTTGTCCATATTGCTGAGCCCCACCCTTTCTGCAGATGCTCTGCAGAAATGTCAGTGCATCACTGAAATGTTTGAGTGGGTGTTTGTGTGCATTAGTCTGTTTTCACTTTGTCTTTCCGGCTTAAGATCAGCTGTAAAAATATTTTCAGGGTACCCTGACCTGACAGTTTGACCTACATTCATCATTTTATACTGATAAACACACAGCAGTTTTCGGAAAACCTTTCTACCCACCGTTGTGCATTAGATAACCAATTCATTTCCGGTCTCACAAGAACAGAACCAAACAGGTGCTGCTTTTAGAAGAGTCAATTTAGATTTTTTTATGTTTCCATTTTTTTTTAGCCTTGTGTCTTTGGAATCGGTATGTAACGCTGAATTTGTGCATTTGTTCAGGGAATAGATGATGTGTGTTAGAAGTGCAAAAAGCATCAAGCAAGTGTTGCATACTGTTAGATGACTTTGCTGCCAGATGAAACACACAGAGAGGGGGAGAGAACCAGACACAGAGCTGAGAGACAGAGATGAACTTAAGTCACCCTCTACAGTTTCTAATACTTTGAATTAAACAAGAATTCTGCTGAAGAGTTCAACTTTTGCTGCCTGAACTTTTGCTGAGCACTCAAGTTGTGTCAATGAAGAAGTAAACCACTTTTTGAGTCCTGTAACTACACTTTTAAAAAAAAAACATGTCATAGAAAGATATCATGTATTGCACAGTGAACAGTTACAATGTGAGATCTCTATGACAACAGTACATCATCTGACTGTCACACAGGCTTCCTTTCCTGTGTGTATTTTCAGCTATTTAGGAATTCATGCAGCATGCTTTTGGTTCTCATAAAAATAGCATTAGACTGGGGATTAGTGGTGGGTATCATTACCGTTACTGCCTGTGGATATCAGTGCTTCTCTTGATAATTTGATGGAAAACATGAAAGTATATGCAAGAGGTTGTAAAGCATTACAAATAGACGGTCATTTCTGATTAAAGTTTTTCTGTCATTTCTTCTCTAATCATGACTATTACATTAGGTAACCTGGTGATGTATCAATCTTTCGTTAATATTTTCAACACAGATCCGCCTGGTACTACAGCAAGTCGCCCAACGACTCACACAATAGGATTTGGCTTCTGCTTTGCAGAGAACGTCCTTCCTAAATCGACCTTCTGCGTTTCACTGGACTTGGGAATGGCTCATGAAATGCTGGCAAGTGTTCCCATGTGGTTGAAGTTGCTCCGAGCACCTGGAAGTCCCAGTAAATGGTAAATGGCGTTTACTTGTATAGTGCTCTTTCTTTTTTTAATTTTTGAACAAGAACAACAAAAGGCAAACAAACAAATAAAAAGAAACAATACGAATTATCCCACAAACAATCTCATATGTAATAAAAATGTTCAGTGTTCAAAAAAGGGCTTTGGATGAAGCTAAAAGCTTATCAAGTCGTTTTTATTCGGCCCAAATTAAATATACAATTATCTCTTTATCTATACTGAGTAATAATAACACAAAACAAAAATAATTTTGTTAAAAAGAACAACAAAATAACAATTGTGTACATTTATATATATATACTGAAACACATATATACATATAACAATCTGGGTATTTTATTAGTTTCTTCATATGTATTAATTATACCCTTAATCAGTGCTTTTAATTTATGTATGGTTTGACATGTGTTGATGTCTTCATTATAGTTTGACGTTTGTTCAAACAGCTGGTTTGACGTAAATGTTTATTCCTCTTAAAGTGTATTTATTTTCTCTCAACTGGATGAGTGTCTGAATACTTTCTGGCAATGTTTTTTTTAGCTTTAAACATGAATTGAATTATTTTGAAATCAATCAAGTCTTCAAATTTCAAGTTTTAGTTTAATCACAAGTGGATTTGTTTGTTCTGCATGAGGTGACTTGGTGATTATTCTTATAGTTTTTAATTTTGAAAGAGAAAGACTGTATTTAATGAAGTTTTGTATGTGCTTCCACACACTTCCACACAATAAATCATGTAGGGAAGAATGAATGAGACGTACAAAGTGTTCAATTGAGATGTTTAATTTTATATAACATAGATATTGATTTAGATATTTTCTTATTAATATAGTTTATGTATTTCTTCTAGCTTGATTTTTCATCAATTATTACCCCAAAAAAATTTATTTTGGACACCCTATCAATTTCAACATTATTAATCATGAGTTACCTCAGGTTTTCTAACTTCCTACCTCGAGGACAGTCAGACCCATTCACCCATTCACACACTGATGGTGCCTCTGCTGCCAAACACTGGTGCCAACTTATTACCACCAGAGGCAATGAAGGGTTCAGTGAATTTCACATGGACACTTCAATAAATGGGCGGGCAAGATGGGAATCAAACCTGTAATCTTCCAAACATGGGTCGACCATCCTTACGCTGCACCACGACCGCCCCATACGTCTAAGAACAGAGCAAACCCAACAGCGCTTAGCGTAATGTGGCAAGATTGACACAGTTCTTGGCTCTGCCTGGTGCTACAAACTTAAAACCTTTAAAACAAAGCAAGTCATCTCCTACATTGACTTGATCCAATATTGTTTTTTTGATAAAAAAAAGATGGAGATCATTCTTGTGTGCTTTATGCAAGGTAAAACTGAATTTAAAAGTTTTCCTTTGCATTTTACATTTTAGCCATAACAGACTTTCCAAAATCGTTCTGTCATGTTCATACTTTTGCAAAAACCAAAAATGCAGCATTTTATTTGCACTTTTCAACAAAGGTATAACTCTATTGCAAGAGTTTTGATATCCACAAATCAACTCTATAGCTAATAACAGCAGATGTACCACTGAAATACCAAGGAGTGTTAGCTTTTTATTTTTTGGCATCAACAGCATATGATAAAAATAGACTGCCTTCAATCCAGAAATTTCACTGCAGATTTTACTAAAGCTGTCTCCAAATTCATGTGTTGTATTTCACATGATTCCTATAGATTAATGTTGTTTTTATCCCTTCAGGGATGCTACATAGTTAGGCAGTAGCATAAAGGGTCTTTCCCCAGGACCCACGCCGGCTGAAGCTCATTGCACACCCTGTAATTCAATCTCTAAAACAAAATGTCCTTTTACATATTTTGATGCATGTGTATCAGATCTTATGGTGATACCTCAAAGATTTTGGCAGGAGAGCAAATTTTCAATCCAAAAATCATTGATTGCTAATTATTCTTTATTTTAAACATAAGAGAAGTTTATGAAGTGAGCAAAATATGCAACAAAATTCCTTATTCTGGTATTGATTCAATTTACTTTGATGCATTTATTGATATTTTGCAAGTAAGAAGTAAGCATTACCTCTAAAATAGATCATTTATAGGCTTTTTCTTTTAGTTTTGGATTGGACAGGACACATAAATGTGAAAACTTTATTAAATACAAAAATATCATTGGATAATTCTGATTGGACAAATCCCCAGGAAGTGCCTTAAAGCCAGTTAGTACAGCAGCCTCTCTGGCCCCTTTGGGGGCATCTTTAAAAACGTGTTATCCCAAAAATTCAAGTACATCCATATAAATCCTCCAGTGCTTCTCTGCTTTCTCACTATTTGTTAAGTTGTACTCATAACTTCCTAAATACAGACAAATTAGAGTTTAAAAATCACAACTTTTATTGGTAAATAATATTGATACAAAAGCAGAGAACAGTTTAAAAGTTGTTGATGATGCAGAAACATACGGTCACATTTCCCTCTGACTCACCTGGTCTTCAGTTAATTCAAACCATTTTGCACTTTTAAACTAAACTTCTAAAATTCTTATGAAACATTTTTGAAAAAAGTTTGCATGTTTAGCTTTTCCATTTCTGCTATGTAGAAAATATATCAAACCAAGGTAAGGAAAAATGTGTTCAATATTTTCTTCTTTTCCTGGTGTGTTCTGCCTAAAATACTGTATGACTTGTGTGCAAAATGATAAGGGGGTCCATAAAAATGCTTAGGATGTTTATATTTCAGTAGGCTCATCAGAGATCT
>NC_050517.1:21227827-21288223 GCF_002922805.2 Oryzias melastigma
TTGTCATAAATTCTTATGAAACATTTTTGAAAAAAAGTTTGCATGTTTAGCTTTTCCATTTCTGTTATGTAGAAAATGTTTTAAACCAAGGTAAGGAAAAATATGTTCAATATTTTCTTCTTTTTCTGGTGTGTTCTGCCTAGAATACTGTATGACTTGTGTGCAAAAGGATAAGGGGTCCATAAAAATGCTTAGGATGTTTATATTTCAGTAGGTTTATCAGAGATCTCAGTAAATTATATTATTTCCAAACATTGTTACAGTGACATTTACTCAAAAATATTGTCTAAATTCTGTTTTTATGTTTATCAAGTAAATTAAAAAAGGGACACTTAAAAAAAAACATTCACAATGATTAAAAACAATTGAGATTTTGAAGTTCCTGTTACATCTACCACATTTACGACAACTATCGATATTGGCGATATTGACTGGTATCACATCGGTATCGGATACTCAAATGCTGAGTACTCTAGTGAGCTCCCACTAAAACATGCATTTACAATGATAGAAATGTAAATATTTAAGGCAATCCATGGTGATGAGATACTGCAGATCGTTTTGAAAACTAAACTCTTTTCGTATTTTAACTTTGACTAAAATATGAAAAAAATGCAGTAACATTTTAACAAAGGAACTCAGATAAAATACAACAAACTAATGATGAGTTTTAGACTTTGCTTTCAATTCAGCGACTCAAGGATGGACTTTTTCATTCGGTCAAACCACGTAACCTTTCATCGCACTCGTTTGTGCGAGTACTGTTGCAAAAAAAATGTTTTTCTGTCCTTGACAAATGCCAGCAGAATTTTTTTAGACTCTCTTTCTAAAACATGAGCAATGCACGTTAGTTGAAACATAGAAACGGTTCAGCAGGGAGAGAAATGCACTACATACATCAACGACACACTTTTGTGCACAGTGGGTTTCTTTTAAAATGGCCTTGGTTGATGATTGACGACTGACTTCTCTCTTCTGTGTCAAAGAAGTTTCTTAAACGCATTTTTATCAGATATCAATCTTTTTCTCTAAAAAAGTGATAAATACTTTTTTCACACTGGAATAAAATCACCTTGAAAAGGTAAAGACGAATGACCAGCCTTGTCTTCTGAATCTTTGGTGGTTCTTATTCAAAACACAAGCCAAATCTTAAGAAGGCAGCAAACTCATGTTGCAAGATAGCAGCATTTGCATTGCAGGAATTGCATTTTAAACGGTCATAGTGTTGTGTAGCCACATTAATTAATAAGAAAAGCACAAAGAATATCAGAAAATGAACTGTTCTTTCATATCAGTTATCTTGCTGATGAATAAAAGTAAAATATATCTACTACGGGTTTAAATTTATGAAATAGGTGTGCTCTGTTTTGCACGCCTGGTTAAATTCCTCAATAAAGCAGCAAAATTAATAACTAACACACAAATATTCTCCAACACGTCATTAAAGAAACTCGTTTTACAAAGTAATGAAGTTGCTTTATCATTCTCGCACCAGTTTTGGAAAAAAAAAAGTTTCCTTTAGCTGGCCTGATGTAAAGGTAAGGACATCTTCAGCAGTAGAAAATGAGGTGCATGAATAAATCCACTGGTTTATCGCACTCAGCATGCGGTTCTGTTTACAGGCAGCCTGTGAGGGAATTTAAATTGACTCCACTCTGGCTTTACTTTAGGTTTCTTTTGTCAGACCCAAAAAAGATTGAGTACCTCACTTATTCCTCCTTCACGCTCTTGACTACATTTTTTCAGTTTCTCTTCTCTTAGACTGCAGCACTCTCTAGTCATAAAAAAGGCTGCTGAAATAATTTTATTCATGTGGAGATACTTTCTGAGGGAAAAAGTGGAAGCTCAGCGAGAGGTGCAATGATGGCCTGAAAACAAAACTGTGATGGTCAGTTCTACTACTCTCCGGTGGTTGGCTGCCAAAGCCCTTTGGCTCTGCTGGGTTCACTGTTTCATGAATTGACTGTCTTCCAAAGTGACTGAAAGAGATGAGAACTATAGACATGAAAGAAAGGCTTTTCTTGGCTTTGTAGCAGTTTGCTCCTCTCATTGTGTATTGAGATAAATGCTGTTTATGAATCTACATTTGACAGTTTGAGTGTACCTACAATAGTTAGTATCACCAATCGCAAACTGTTTAAGTCAGACGCCATAGTGACATGTTTTTTTTTTCTTATCAGTGGTTTGCCTTAAGTTAAATGAAAAAAAAAATACAAATGGGATGAGAGAAATTGTCAAATTCTTACTCTTAGTTGCAGCAGATCTCCCGTTCCACTATGTCCCAAAGGTGATCTATTGGGTTGAGATCTAGAGACTGTAGATGTCCAGAGAACTCATTGTCATGTTCAAGAGATGATTCTAACTTTATGACATGGTGCCTTATCTTACTGCTGTACCCATCTAAAGATGGTACACTGTGGTCATAGAGGGATGCTCAATTGGTACAAAGGGTCCCAAAGTATGCCAAGAAAGTATCCCCAACAATATTACACCACCACCAGCCAGAACCGTACAAAACAGGATGGATCCGCGATTTCATGCTGTTGACGCCAAATTCTGACCCTACCATCTGAAAGTGGCAGCAGAAACGGAGACTCATCAGACCAGACATCGTTTTTCCAATTTTGTCCAATTTCGGGGAGCATGTGCAAACTCTAGCTTCAGTTTTTTGTTCTCAGCTGACAGGGGTGATACCCGGTGTGGTCTTCTGCTGCTGTAGCCGATCTGTCTGAAGGTTGGATGTGTTATGCATTCAGAGATGCTCTTCTGCAGACCTCGGTTGTAACCAGTGGTTATTTGAGTTACTGTTGCCTTTCTATCAACTCAAACCAGGCTGGTAATTCTCCCCTGACCTCTGGCATCAACAAGGTATTTCTGCTGCTCACAGAATATTTTCTCGTTTTTAGAACATTCTCTTCCCAGTTCCCAAATCCCAGTAGATCAACAGTTTCTGAAATATTCAGACCAGCCCGTTTGGCACCAATGTTAAAGTCACTTAAATCAACATTCTTTCTCATTTTAATGCTCAGTTTAAACTGCAACAGATTGTCTTGACCAAGTCTATATGCCTAAAAGCTTTGAGTTGCTGCCTTGTGATTGGCTGATTTGAAGTATGCATTAATGGTAGTTGGACAGGTGTACGTAATAAAGTGATCAGGGAGTGTTTCTGAGTAACCCACATCTAAAACTTGAATAAATTAGTTTCTAAATTGTCCTTCAGGTGTGAATATGTGTGTTGCTGTCCTTGTGTGGCCTAGCAATGGACTGGCAAACTATTCCAGGTGTGTCCTGTCCTCACCCGACAGTATCTAAGTAGGCTCCAGTGGCCCCACGACCCCAGAAGGTATTAGATAGATAATAAAAATAGATAATGAAAAGTGAAAAGCAGCATCATGCTCTTTAATGAATCTTCTTCTGCCACATTTAATGAACATCCAACTCTACTACTTCTGAAAAAAAAAATTGGTTTTTGCTAATTGCTCAGGATTTGGGACTTTTGCATGAATTTGGCATTTTTTAGCTATTGGATAGGGCAAGTTAAAAAAGAAAAAAAACATAGATCCAACCTTTGGGGCTTGTGTTTGTGTTTCATGGAGATTTGCATTCACAAAAGGTTAATGTTGAATAGGATGCCTAAAACTTACCCTGATATGTTCTTGTGACCATGAACTAAGACTTTGACGAAGACTTTTTCCATAGAAGTAAAAAGATGACTTGGAAATGTTGCTGAGTTGAACCAAACAATTTAAAAGGATGTATTGACTAACTCTATATTTAGTGGTATTTGCAGAAATGTGCCTAAAATGCACAAGCATTAAAGAGCTGAATCAAAAACGCTTGTTTACTTGTCTCATGTTGTGAAATGAGTGGATCCCAAAAACTGCTCTGGAAAGGTGCAACAGAATTTAATAAAAAACTAGTAGGATCTCACACAAAAGACAATGTGATTTTCACTCAGTCCTGGAACTGTCCAATATTTCCAAGCATCTTGGACAGAAACTTCTACCAGAAGTCTCCAGACAGATGACAGAAAGTACAAAAAAAATCTTGAAAGTACTTGAAAGGGACAGTCTTGATCCAAACAAAAAAAAGAATGAAACTTTTCACAAAGAGATCCTAAAGCAGTACAGTCAAGGGACAATCAGAAATCTGAGGTCAAGAGGGCAGTGTGGTCTGAATCCAGAAACCCCAGCAACACATGGAACAAACAGAGCTTTAGCAAAGGGAGAAGATCCTCTGGCAGAGATGTTTGCTGTGAAGCCTGCTTAAACAGGCAGCAACACAGGTGGGAAGCAGAAGGTTGATTACCTGAAGGAGCTGCAGGCAGTGAGTGGTGCAGGATCATGACAAGTTGCTTCGGAAATGTCTTTTCCTCATACTTCTTCTGACTGAAAATACACTAAGAGAACTATTAAAACTCAAGCCCTTGTGAAAGTAGTGAGGAGGGTGATTGTCAAGCTAAAATAAGGAACTGTCACATTCATTCTCATTTAAAAAAAAAAAAGCAGATCAAATGAGAAAAACCTATCAATTAAATAATAAGGGAAACCAATACAATAAAAAATTTCAGACCAATAAAAATGATTTGAATTATGCTTATATTTCAGCCTATAAGACTTATAAATCAGTCATTACTTGTATTTAATGGAAAAAAAAATATTTTACGCTTTAAGCTAAATTATTTTTTTTAAGAATATTTGGTGTTCTATATCAAATTACTTAAAATAATGTGTAAAATTAATTCACTTTTTAAGCTAAATTATTTTTTGTACAAAATAAGAAATCTCACAACTGTGGTGATCAACATCACAATACTTGTATATAGTGAATAAATGTGCTCACAATTAAATAATTTTTTTGTACAAAATAAGAAATATTTTAAATACTGTGGTATTCTATATCAAAATGAAATGATAGGACCCTGCCATAAGTAAGTGACGTAGATGACTGGAATCCAGATGAAGATCTATACCGTGGCCTATTTCACATTAAGAATTTAACCCTGAATACCTATTAATCTGCACAACAGGCTCTACAAGTCAAATATTTATTAGCTCTGATTAGGAAAGTCATATTTTAGATATGACTGTATCTCATTCCTCTCAGCTCATAAATATTCACATCATTTCTGAAGATATCCTCAGAAGATTTAAGACTAGACAGATTTTTTCTGTCAATGGTTTTGGCACATAACAAATCTTTAAAAGTTTCTTTAAAAACTTTACTCTGGTTCCAGAGGTTCACTGGACAACTATGGGGAACATCTCTGCTCCTTGCAATGAACCAAACTACAAACTTTATTTTAGTGTGTAGTAGTGAATGTTTTTTCAAAATAGGTGGCATTTTTGGCATTCCAGATAAATAGGCCTGGGAATCTCTCAGGGACAGATGAATTCTTCAGTACAAATTTGAAAAGGGAGCAGAGACAGAAAGGGTGGTGGTGGCCAAATTAGACTGAGATCAGACAAGGCTAACTCAATCCTGTTTTTGTTTGTGATAAAGGATGTGATTATGTGTGTTAGTGCTCAGCGGCAAAGTAGTGTCTTTACAAGCTGAAGAGACCTCCTGTTGCACTGTATGGGTCATGGGAACCTGATCTCCCAGGATCTCAATAGACCATCTCAAAACCCACCACACAAACACATCAGTGTGACACGATGCTACTCTGAATTGCCACGACTTCCAGAATTAACTTTTTCTTCCACAGTGGATCAGGATCACTTGTTTTTGTCATCTGGTTTACAGCTCTAGATGTTTTAACCTGCTGTCAAGCCTCAAAGAGACTCTGATCTCACTCTATCACGCTGAGGTGTGTCAAAACACTTACCTAGATTAAACAGGATTGCACACTCTGAATAAAATGTTGAAGGTCGAAATTTTACAAAAAAGTAAACAAAACCCCCACCCCCAACATTACGGCATTTCTGTCACTTGCCTTAACATCTAATAGGACAGGAAAAACAAAGGTGTAAAAATCACCGAACAAACTTATTGTCTCACTTTGAACAGCTTGAAATATAATGCATTACCCTAATTTGGCTTCACTCGCTGGGTTTTGCAAGCTGTTAAGCAGTATGCAAATTGTGCTGACTGGCATGCTTGTTTTAGGAAATTGGTGCGGGATAAAAGCAAAGAGGTACAGAAGTGTGGGCAGAGAGTGAGAATGCTCTGTAATTGGCCTGGCTAACATTCTCAGCTGTGGGAATAATGAGGTACAGTTCACACAGAGATACGCCTAAATGCTGTGTGAAAGTTCAGATGGTAATTTTGCCAGTTAGCCTTTTATGTTGAGCAATAAATTGAAAGTTTTAACCCAGTAAAGTCGACTACATCAACAAAATTGACATAAAATTTTTATTTTTGCTCATAACAATTCAAGACGCCTTATTTACCTAATGTTTCAAATTTGACACACATTTCTAGCATGATATAACTGTGTGATAAATAATTGATTATTAAACAAATGTTGCATTCTTTCAATGCAGCAAGTATCCATTTAAATAGATGAGTTGTTCTCAGCATAAAATTAAAAAAATTATCAAAATCTTTCCCGCCAAAAGTTTCATGGAGGCAGCCATTTTGAAATAAGTAGGACAAGCCCTTCTACTGCCCCTGGTGGAATAACAATGAACTACAAGGCAGAGAACATGCACCAAATTATGGGTTTTTAAGGCAAATCATGATAATAAGACAAGGGTTTCAGAAAAAAATGTATCACATATGATATAAAGGTGTAAAAATAGATGGTTATTTATACTTTTTATTTCCATTTTTAATAGAAATTTTGCTAAATTTAAAATATTATGAATATATAGCTGACAAAAAGACTTCACGAGTGATGTTTGTGCATAATTTTTTTAAATTAATTTTGAGAAAAGAAAGTAAACGTATATAGAGCTGATTTAAAAGCAAAATAGGTCAAACAGAAGCTCACCTGACTGCCCTTTTGGGCACTTTCTTTGGTTTCTTTGAGAGAAAAAATGTTTGACCTGTAATAAGCTAATCCATGTGCAGTCATGGTCAGAGAGTGTGTTCTCTCAGGCTGAACGATTACTTTTCTGTCGCCTCATACTTAATGACTTTCTGCTCTATGGAAAACCCGGGCCAGTCAGATTACATAAAAAAGAGAGAAAAAATGAAGAGGATGGGAAGAGAAGAAGAGAATTGTTCTAGTTCTTCTGTCCCACAGAAAGAAAGGAAGAGGTGGGTGTGGGCATTGAGGCATGGCTGTGTAAATTGGTTTAGACTGGGATTGATCTGATTACTGATGAGCCTTGGTTCTGTTCGGCCCAACAAGTGTTCCAATCTGAACCACCAAGGATACAGGTTGCCTTTCTCCCTCACATCTGACCCAAATATACCTCAGCAATTGATCAAACTAAAGCACTTTGATTTGTCATGGCAGATATCAATGTACAGTAGTGAAGCACATGAAGAAAATCCATTCAGACTCAAAGTTATAGTGCTTCTAAATTTTGTTTGTACTGTTCATAACACGTTACATTCCATGTTGAATTATTTACACAAAATTAGCACTTTTATTTTTTATGCTCTGGAGGTTGTAAAATTTTGACATGATTTTAAATTATTGAGAAAACACGAGGTTAATATTCAGTTTGGTGCATTGGTTTACGTGATGAGGAAATAAATGAGTAATTACTGATGAAGTGATCAATAATGAATAAGTAAGTCAGTTGCTGTCCAAAAATATGACTTAATCAAAGGGGTCTGCCTTCTCTGGATTTAAGCAAAAAGAAAAAAATTGAGAAAAGCATAACCTGTATTCATGCCAATGACACATCAATGGGTTGCATACATTAAACTACTACATTACTTTGATTTATCCACACCTACAGTGAGCTAAGTGGGTAAAAATCAAATGCACTGTCACTATTAGGGCTACCTGTTTGGTTGTCAGTAGATGAAACCAATGTAAAGGTTTAGATAATTTCACTCTCATCAAGTGAGGTTGTTGCAGATGTGCAAATACAGATTTAGCTGTGGTTTGGCTTGGGAAAAATAAATATATTAAATAGTCTATTAATAAAAGGGTCTTCAGCAAACTAGTGTTCTGTCCAGGGTGTACTTTACCTTTCCCCAATGGTAGCTGGGATAGGCTCCAGTAACCTCAAAAACCCAAAAGGAGTTTTGGGATGTTCCACGAATGGATGGAAGGATGGATGGATAAGAATAAACAATGGTAACACTTTATAATAAGATTCCTTAAGAATCTTTATTAACATAAACAAGCATTATTCATGTGTTTATAGTGTGTTAGTAAGACATTTATTAGCACAATAAGCCGAAGTTTATTAATAAACTTAATACGAATTTTTACCATATAAAGAGAGACCATTGTCTACAAAGGCCATATTAATAAACTGCTTACAAGCTTAAAGAGTGTATTTACCATCTTTGTCAACATTATTTTGACTGTTTTGCAGCACATCATCTAAAGTGTAACCGAAACAACAAAATGTGAATGAAACATTAAAATAACCTGTGGCCCTGTGATGGGCTGGCAAACAATCATGGCTGTAGCCCACCTTTGACCAACAGTTTTTGGGATAGGCTCCAGCATCCCAGTGACCCTGCAATGGTTACATTTTGGGTATTTGGAGCTCAAGCCAGAGAGTCCCTGTTTAAATTGCGAGATTACACAAAGAAACAGACAAAAGTCTTCGATCCAGTCTTATATCCAGTCCAGGTCAAATGACAATTACCATCCATGACGAAATTCAGTCATGTGACGGTAGCCGTACGGTCCAGCTGAGCAAACAGAGGATGATTTTTTTATCATGTTTTATCATGTTGATGAAAGTTGGAATCATGGATACCTGTTAATAGTACTAAGCCAACATTTACAGTGGCCAAGACATACACAAATTAGCTACAAAGTCAAATACTTGACCTTGTACATTGAGTCTTTCTTTTCTTTTTTTCTGCAGCCTGTATGTACAGGTACACATTTAGAATGTTTTGTTTATTTTTATTTATGTTGTGGAAGATTAGCTGCAAAAAGTACTATCATGTTCAAGGACACTGTTCATGCTCACACCATTACTCAATCTTACCTGGGAGCTATCCACTACAACCAAACATGCCTTTGGACACATGGAACTGAAACAATTTAGAGTCAAGGGCCTTGCTCAAGGACCCCACAGCGGGGTTAATGAGGGTGGGGAAAACACTGTTGGACAGCAATCCTACCCATATTTTTCCTGCTGGTTGAGCAATTTAAGCAGTGACCCTCTGGCTTGAGATCCAAATGTCTATATCCATCAGAATGTAATCATCAAGACACTTCTGAGAAATATGGAGGTATAAGATGAACACTTTGTTTGTTCTTTGAAACACTTCCCATTTATTTTAAGGTAGACTTGGTTTGACTATTGGTAGTATCCAATCATATCTAAGCTTTAACTTTTTGGTTGGTAACTTGAAATGTGTCTCTTATTTCATTAAATAGGATTGACTCTGCACTGGACTGTGATGTAGTGGTTGGCACTCTCACCTCAAAAAAGCTAGTTTGAATCCTGGCTGGGACTCTTCTGTGTGGAGTTTGAATGTTCTCATAGGTTAATTGATTATTCTAAATTGTACGGAGGTGTGGAGTGTGTGTGGTTGTGTGGCCCTGCAATGGACTTGGAGCTGTCCAGGATGTACTCTACCTCTGCCCAACTGTAGCAAGGATAGGCCCCAACACCCTCATGACCCCAAAAATGATTGATCAGGCTTTTAGATTAGATTAGAAATGGTTTATTTCATGTGCAGTACAACCACTTAGCAAAGGTTCACATCCATAGAGACATGTCAAACAGGATAACTAGACATCAAATGATAGAGAGTTGGAGGAAACGAACTTATATAATCCCACTCCCAACCAACCTCAGATGCGTCTTGGGTTTTTTTTCGGGGCCACTGTTACATCTCGATATTGAAGGATTACAAATATTTTTGCTGTAGTTACTGTTACCTTTTGGTTCAGTTGACCCCAATTTATTCTTAGGCCCATTTTGTAACATCTTTTTTTTCTCAAGTAACTCAACCTTTGCACGGTCCATCACATTATCACATTATAAAATATTAGTAATTTCCTACTCGATTCCTGAGGCCGCTGCATATTTTATGATGTCATCTTAGTGTGAGCTTTGGCAGCTTGTCTGCATTTCTCCCATGAAAAAAAACAAAATCTAAACTTTTTCAAAGATGGTTTCCATATATTTGCCCTTGGTAGCTCTGACCATCAGTACACTGATTCACAACACAAATACACTAAAGACTGAGTCTGCACGACTAAAGAGTGTGCAGCAGGGTGTGTGTGCGTCTTAAAGGAGCCACGTGTCTAAAGTAACTGACACCTGTTTGAGCTGGAATTTATTAAAGACAGGACACAATTGGAAGATTTACAGTATTGTGCATCTAAACTAAAAGTTTTTTTGCTGATCAACGCTAGATCCGCGGAGAAATTGGGTGTTGGTGTTAGACTGAAGGAGGTGCTTGCAGAGCAGACTCTTCCTGAAAGGGGCTGTTCTCACTCTGTGACATCAGCATGTGAGAACCCGCTCGTTTTGTGGGTATGGGAGGAGCTGGTACTGAGAGCACCGTTTTTTAAAAGAATACTCAGAAATGCATGAACGTATAAAAAAAAAAAAAAAAAAATAATAAAAAAAACGCGTTGGTGAGGAATGTACAGTATAATAAACTTAAAAGCTCAAAAAGTTAATTTTCAGTGGTATGGCCCCTTTAACATAATAATTAGGAGTATGACCACATGGTTGAAATTCAATTTTATTTTAATAACAATCATTGTTTTTGATTTAAAACAAACATTTTTTTTTTGGTTTTTTTACCCGGACGTTGGATAAAAGCGCTGCATTGCATGGATGTGCAATCTAGTTAACCGTTGCCAATCCTGATTTCAATACGACTAAGCCCAACAACAATACCTTTATCATGCAAACTGAAATTTTCATAAAAATAGGCCCAAATACAAACAACTTTGAAAGTGTAAATGCTTACAGATGAAATAAATGCTCTTTTTGTTTTGTGCTTCTCTGCTTCCTTTTCCTCATGTGCCAATTACAGGTAAAGCAGAATTAGTTCTTCCTCTGTCCGTTTCTCATCCTGTGACCCCCGTGCTCATTCTCATGCTAAACTACTTTTCATTTGCTAACAACATGGCACAGCTTCAGTCGGCAGGTCTGAATATGTATGGGGCCTGCTTGGAGAGACCAGGTTTTATGGAGATGCGGATCCATCGCTGTCCCTTTCGTTTCTCTACTGGCCGCTATTATTGATGACACTGTGCTTATAGTACACATAACAGCGGTATTGAGTTTGTTTCTGGTTGTGTTTGTGTATCATGGGGTCTATCTGTAGCCACATATTTGTTTGAGTGTGTGTGTGTTTTATCCGTAACCTCTCATTTAGTCACCCCTAATTTGGTCATTACGTCCACTAATGCAGAGTATGCATGGCTCTACTCATAATCACCCTTCTCTGATATGCAAAACAAGCTCTCAACTGCACCTGGCATACAGACACACACTACTCATCAGCAATAGTCTCCTCTCTTTAATTTGCTTCCTGTTGAAATGTAATAGGAAACCACTCATACAGGAAAAATGGTTTGTTTTGTTCGCCTTGATAATAACGTGTTAAGGAGTTTTGCTCAATGTGGCTGTGCGTGTTTGTATGGAACAAAGGCTCTATTCGCATGCGGGAAAACAACTGGAAAATTGGAAACACAAAAACGGGCTAAGGATGGAGATAATAGAGTTGCGACAGGTGTGTTAAATTTTGCACATCCCAACATTGGTGTAATAATCTGTCTTTTGTCTGTCACGGCGAGGATCAAATCATGAGCTGTGCAGACAACCTTTTACACCCCGACGATCTGGTGCATGTATTACCTCTACCAAACCATTTTCAATTCATATGATAATTATTTACACAACGTTTGTGATACTTTCTGTGTCCTGTGAAGCTGTGTGTGTGTGTGTTTGTTATTGCGTCTCCATGGGCAGCTGATGGAGAGGGGGGCGTGAAAAGAGGATGTGACCACAGGGTACAGATAAGACAGTCAAGCCTGTCTATCCATGCCTTTCCTTTCTCTCGTCTCTTCCCCTTGACAAAATCTAAATAAGATCAGTTGGCCATTTAAAGCCTTGGCGGTGACCAAGCCTTCACATCTCCTCCTAATCGATTACAAATGCTCAGCAGTGGTGCTCTACCCCGAGAAGTTGCATTTTAGGTGGTGCAACACTTGGATGTGAGTTTGGGGGAGGTTAAAAAAAGATCGAGGTAAGTCAAAATTTGTCAAAACAACGGAAATAGTAGCGCTATTTTAAAATGTTAAATCCTTTCAAGGTGTTGTGAGGTTTTAGCATCATTCCTGCTACAAGTGTGGGCGCGCGTGCTCAGCTCGTCCTCACCAGAGAGGATAAGTAAGTAGAGAATTTTTGTCCTCAGCACTAGCATCCTGTCTACTTACTCAACAAGCCTGTAATACGGTATGCCTTCATGGTAGCTCTGCTGCATGTGTGTCAGATTGCAAAGCAGGAACAAGCCCCGCATACCTATCTAAAAAAAGGTTGGGAAGGGACACATCACCATGACAACACAGGGAGGAGTAGAATGTACGCCATTAAAAAGATGGAAGCACTGTTGTGTATCTTAGTCTGTCATCTGAGTGCAGAAGCAAGAAAAAAAAAAACAAGCGCTTGTTTGTAAGGAGGAAGTAAAAGAAGCATGTTAACACAAAAAGTATTAACACAGCCACACAAAACAAATGCACAAGCACTTTGTCTTCACTGGGCACACTTAATGCACACATTTCCTATAATCCATTTATTCAGTCATTGCCTAATTTGCCACAGTGATGACAAACTGAAGTAATTTCCTCCACATCTTTTTATTCCAGTTCAATGAACTCTTAAACAATTCAGCTTGAACTTTGATTACTTGCTGCTCATTTGCATACTCTTGCTTTAAGCCAGCCTGTCCTTTCCTCCACTCATGCGGGGTGACCTTAGAGTAAATTTGTGTGAGGGGGAAGAAGTTTGCCAGATTTATACGGCAAGGAATATGTGTTGTCAATTTGTTTTTCAGGGTTACTGCTGACAATACATCATTCTGCAATCATGTAATAAAGGGATTTCTTTTGCATTTATGTAATCATATTCAGGGGAGGACAGAAAATTGGTGCAAGTTTTGACAGTTGTCAGCTTTTTTGGGGAAAATGAAAAAAAAGAGAAAAATCTCAGTAGGGATCAAAACAGAGTTAATAGTGACATCTAGTGGAGATTTTATGCTCTAAAAATGAAGCAAACATTCTTATTTCTCACCTAAAGAGCAAATCTACCAAGGGGAGCCCAGGAAACAAATAATCTTAAATAATTTTTAATTCAAATTTAAATATTTTGCTTTAATTTTTGGTACCGGTTTGAATACATAAACACATCCAGTTGCTTTTTTTTCAGTTCGCCATTATTTCTGTTTGACACCAAATTGATTCAATCAATCCAACACAGTCCCAGCTGTCCGACATGAACTGTCTCCCAATTATCTTAATGTGATTTGCTCCCTGCGGTTAACTGCTAAATGTCTGATTATTATGTAATAGGATGCTGAGTGTACACATAGACACACACTCGTGAACTTTCCCTTCCGTGCTCTCATGTCATCAGATAGGCAGCATGAGTAATGACAGGACAAGCTGTGACAAAGGGAAGCGTACAGAGACTTAAACCCCAGGAGAGGAGGGGGGCGATGGGATTGTGGAGCAGGATGGATGCAGGGATAAAAAGAAAGACAGACACAGAGCCTGCGGGCCCTGGTGGAGCGTAACCGCTGCTCCAGTGTCATCAAATCAAAACAGCACGTCCAGCCGAACAGCGAGGTAGACATCACCCTAACTGCGCAGTGACAGGACAGACGAGATGTTAAATGCACATTAGGGAGGGAGTAGGAAGTCACAACCCCTACAGGGAAGACTGAATGGAACAAGACACAGAGAGATGACAGATCGGTATATCAATGCCAGGCCTCAGAGTTCCCAAGAATTCAGGCGGAAAGAAGGGACTTTTTTAATGCAACTGTGGTGGAACCTAAACAACTTTGTGATGACAGTGTAGAATGATGAAACAAGAATAGGATATCTACCTTTTGGTTAGATAATCATGCAGCTGACCGTATGATGTGTGTCAGCAGATGTTTTGAGAAATAAAAAAATGTTGTTTTCTGGCAGAATACGTAAAAACAGAAGTAAAAGAAAAGATTTGACTTAGTATCTAGTAGTGTAATGAGAAGGCAAAATATACTCTTCAGAAAAGATTATTAGTTCAATATTTTCAAAAACACATTCAGTTATCTGTTGCTGGGTGTGCAATTATCATGTTATTTGAACTATGCAACACTTTTCTTTGTGTGTGTTGACAACCTTCCAACCAGCAAGGCCAAGTGGCTCCCATGTGGTTTAAAACTGGGCAGAAAATGTGGGCCCCAAATGGGTTTGTACGCAGTTTCGGTGGTGGCCCCACCTGTGTTTGCCCACACTGACTTAAGTGGGGACTCAGTGGTTTAGCTCGTGATACTGGCCAACTGCTCGGTGGTGCTAGCGAGGTTCACTGTAGTATGCTAGCAAGCTCTGCTGTAACATGCTAGGGAACTCATCTGAAAACATGCTAGTGCGATCAAGCTAACAAGCTCCAATTTAGCATGCAAGCAAGTTCTGCTGTAGCAAGTTAGCACGCTCCTTTACATCAAATTCTGGTGTATCTAGATAGCGAGCTCCACTTTAGCACGCTAGCAATATACACTGTAGCATGCTAGCAAGCTCCGCTGTAGCAAGCTAGCGAGCTTCACTGTAGAATGCTAGCGAGCTCCATTGTAGCAAGCTAGCAAATTCCGCTGTGGCAAGCTAGTGAGCTCCACTGTAGAATGCTAGCGAGCTCCATTGTAGCAAGCTAGCAAGCTCCGGTGTAGCAAGCTAACAAGCTCCAATTTAGCATGCAAGCAAGTTTCGCTGTAGCAAGCTAGCAAGCTACACTGTAGCAAGCTAGCACACTCCTTTACATCAAACTCCACTGTATCTAGATAGCGAGCTCCACTTTAGCACGCTAGCAATATCCACTGTAGCATGCTAGCAAACTCTGCTGTAGCAAGCTAGAGAGCTCTGCAGTAGCGAACTTGTGAGTTCCGCTGTAGCAAGCTAGCAAGCTCCGCTATAGCAGGCTAACAAGCTCCACTTTAGCATGCTAGCACGCTCCTCTACAGCAACCTCCGCTGTATCGAGCTGGCGAGCTCTGCAGTAGTGAGCTAGCAAGCTCCGCTATAGCAAGCTAGGGAGCTCCACTATATTGAGCTAGCAAGCTCCACTGTCCACCAGGTGGATGGATAGCATAACAAGCCTAGCTACTGAGTGTCCACTTAAGTTAATGTGAACAAACCCATTTGGGGTCCACATTTTCTCCCCACTGTTAAACCATGGGGCCCACTTGGCCTTGTTGACTGGGTACTAAATTTACGATATACATTTCTTACAATTTTTGTAATTTTTTTTCAACTTGTCAGGAAAAACTTTAATATAACTTTCTGTAAATTGTTTTACCGCCTCTATTTTTCATTTAAAATTATATTATTTACAATGCAATTGTGGCTCAGCAGCAGCTGTTTGTGCGTATTTCTATAAACACTTGAACGTAAGCAGCCCTATTTAGTGTAGTGTAAGGGCAATTGGCTCCTCTCTCAAGTGTTTCTTATTGCATTCTCCTGATATGAGAGCTGCGTAACATCTGTTCTAAAAAAATCATCTACCATATTTTTCAGCTGATTGTAATCATTTCTCCACGTGCGTCTATCACCACCAACACCTCATCAGAAAAAACACCATCATTAATATTTTACATGAGTAAGAGGTCTTGATTTGGGTCTAACAGCCAGCAGGAGGAGAATCTGATCTTGCCCTGAACTGCCGTTGTGCAGACAGAGCATTGCCTTAATAATGGTGTCCCCATCTCTGTTTTTAATTTCACAGTCAATGGCCTCCATGTGGTTCGGCTTAATTGGGGGTATTATCATGGGAGTTTTCAATCTGTATGTCTCTGTGTGTTTAGGAGAATGTGTGCATGACAGAAGGCTTTGCAAACTGTTTCTCATCTTTAACTTGTGGAGAAACTTAGATATTAGACAGTTGTGTGGGTATTATAGCAATCTTTTTTGTAGTTTGCTGGTTAGCTCCCATGATTTCTCAGAACCGCTTATGAACAGATGAAAAAAGTGCTCACATTTAAAGTATGTTAAGGGGTCTGTATTGAAGAATAAAAGGAAAAAAGGGCATTTGCTTCCACTTTTCTTCCATCTGATGAAATGTAAATTTACTTCAATAAGAATGTTAGGGTGAATTATTGCTCTGATACAGTTTGATTGCTATGGATGTACGCCTTTCAGTATCCGACCTGCTATAGGCTCGGCCCAATTCATGAAGATCAAACACTCCGTGAACTCTTCCACTGACCGGACATCAAAGGTTTCTTTGGCTCTGGAATCCATCTGTCCTTTCATTCCTTCCTTTTAGTCACTACCCAGACACGAGGACCTTAGCACCTCTTTTGGATAGACAGTCAACGAACCCTTTCCTTTTAAAGGTAATAATAAAATCCACTGCTCTGTGGAGCAGATCGAGTTCTTGATAATCAGTTTGTAGTGTTCAGGCAGTGTTAGAGCCGAAGCATCCAACACACACGTCTAATCATTTCTGAAAGGTTGTTGTGAACATGTCTTATTAAACCTGTGCACTTTTAAACTTTTTTTTTTTTTTTTACTGGGTGACGGTATAAATATTTAATAACATTATCATAAACATATGTAGGTTCACAAGTTTCAAGTTTTATAGGTTAGACTGTAAACATCTGTTTTGAGTGCAAAAGTGGGTCCTGCAGCTGCAACAGTGATGTTGAAATTCATTGCATTAAATTCTTAAGCTAGTGTTAAGTTTCACATGTCGCAGTAAGTTTGGGTTGAATATCCCAACTCTATATAGTAAACGTTTTGTTCCTCTTGCGCTGTGTTCCTTTGTAACTGCAACTGTTCCAGGAAAAGAGTTCATCACTGTTTATGTGTAATCAATATATTGATCTTAATTCAGCTGATATAACTCTTTAATAAACAAAAAAAAAAAAGTAAACATCTGCACGGCTCTATTACGGTGGCCCAAAGCAGATCAACAAACCACTCAACGCAAAAACTTTATATAGATCACAATGACAATTCAAAAAGCAAAATAAATATTAAAAATACATTTTGGAAACAAAAAGTAATTTCCAGAAAACAAAAGAAAATGTAAAAAAAAAGAAACATACGAAATCAGAGAAGGTAGATACTATTGGACATCGCTGATTGGATGATGATGCTTTTCCATCATTTCAACTGAAAGTTATTTGACATGAAGCGATACTCTATAAATGTCCCATAGTACTTACTTTATGGTTTAACAGTCTTTTTTTTTTTTCTAACATTTTTTTTTCCTTTGATTGGTTTCTGGAATTTTGTTTTGATTTATAAAATGTTGTATATGATTATTTGATGTTTTTGATTATTTGATTTCCAAAACTTAAAAAAAAAAAAAAAATGTTATTCGTTTTGTTTTTTAAAAATCTTTTTAAACAAATTTTTTAATCTTTAAAATGTTTTTGCGAAGAGTGATTTGTTAATATGATTTGCACTTCAAGGCCACCGTACTTTATTTATCCACACCGTCACATAGCACATAGTAGATATTTTTTTTCTTTTTTCTTTTATCAATGATCACTTGACACACTATCAAGAATTTACAAAACGTTTTTGTTAACTTTCAGTTGAGATTATTTCATTTTAAAGAGTACAATGACCCAAGATATCAAATTTGTGGATATTAACTTAATGATCCACACATCTCTCCATGGATCATTTATCCTCTTTTCTGCCCAATCACTGCACGGCCCAGCAGTCTATCATTGGGCCTTGAACAACCACATTACTGAGTAAATGATGTTTTAATAGGTTGATCATTATGAAGAAATATTTACATCAAACGGTTTAACAAAAGCACAATTCACTTTATATAATTGACTTTGACATGGCGCACAAGGTATAACCATCATAATATTCTAGCAAATTATAGTTTATTTATATATTTTAATTTTTAGATGATTCAATATACTGTATATCTCATTCAACCAGTTTAAAAAAAAGAAAATATCCAGAAACCCCACCTGTTAAATCCTCTCCATTAGCAAACAACGCAGGAACATTTTCTGTATGGGAAAGGGCCAAGATAAAAGACAGGTGTGTCACAAGGTATGACAAGGTACATTTACCTTTGGCAGTCTCTCTCTCTCTCTCTTTTAAGATAAGAAAGGTTAAAAGACAGACAAAAAGAGTGATTGGGGAACTCCAGTTAAATGGTGATAAACAACCTGTGATCGGGTCCTCTATTTTTTGTGTGAAGCAGGTGTGATATATTAAGCTGTCCATGACTTCCCAAGCTCACAGAAACAGGTCTCCTTCCCTGAGAAACTCCAGCATCGTTGCCTGCATTGCTCTCTTGCATGAGAGCATGCATCTGCGCGCTGTGCGTGCAAACATATGGAAACAGGAAACTAATCAAGCAAAATGCATTCCAAATTAATGTGATACATTACTGCTGTGAAAGCTAAATCTGATCTTGCGGACTGTCAGAGGGAGAAATTAATCTATTTCCTTTCTAAAAATGTAACACTCCAAACAGTGAGTTGCTACCCCAACTGCAGATAACTTGCATACTAACTATTTTTGGTGTTTTTAACATGCTCTTGTAGCATTTGTCTCATGATGGAGGACGCATATGTAATAATTCAAGATTAAAACAGAATATTTCTTTATTAAAATTGTGTTGGATCAAGAGCAGATGATAACGTGTGCCTTGAAAAAGCTTGCTATGAGCAGGCCAAACTTTCCCTTCCCTGCTCCTATTCAAATGCATTCACTTGCAGACAAATAGATCCATTAACTTTTTTGTTTCCCTTGTCTGAGATCCCATCTGGCTCAAAACTGTACAGCTAGATAGCTCTGATATTGCCCGCCATTTTTCTTTGCTTTGCTAACGTTAGCTTGGGCTTGTGAGGTACTGTAAGCTAGTGGTAGAGTGTAAACAAAGGGTTGATGGGACATAAGCGGAGACAAACCTCTGCACCAACAGTCCCGCCCTCTACTCAGTGGTGAATTTTTAATGAGCTGCTGCTCTGCAGAAATTATGTCTAAGACCACTGGGAACACTTCAACAATGAGAAAATATGTAGTTTAAAAAAATGTGTTCTGCTTCTTATATGAAAATATAATAAGGTTTTTCTCTTTTTTTCTGAAATAAATGTACATACTGATTTTACTTGTATTATTTAAGAGTAAATTAAGTAATGACATCATGAATTTAAAACAAAACAAAAAAAAAATAATAATAAAAGTCCAATATAATAATCAAATATTGACATCTCAGTGGATAATGTGAAAATACTGATGTAGAGTGGCAGAGAACATGTAAAAAGAGTTTAAAAAAAGGATAAATGATGGGAAATGTGATTTACAGAGATAAAATCCAGCTGTTTTTAGTTTATATGTTGCTGCACAAATAGTTAAACTGCATTTTTAAAACTACTGTCACATGACAGGAACATACTCCTGTCTTTGTATATGAGTGACCAAAGTTTGCTAAATTTAAGTGGATCGAACAGTTCTGCAGAATACATTTTAGAATTCTGGGAAACCACCATGGTGAGCGGGAAACAATGAATGTGCTCAGCAGCACATACGTGTGCAGGTGACCCCATGCTGGACACCTCATGATTGATTAGTCGCCCCAGGCTATCCCTCTTTAAACTTCCTGGTTTTTAAGTCTTGCTTCCTGCAAGGATCATTGCTTTTTTTGATTTAATTACCTCGCCAGAATGAGGTCATGATTCAAAGTTGGGACTTCCAACCAGTGGAGGAGACTAGAGACAGTTTTCCAGGTAACCTGACTTGGGAGTGAGGTCAGCAAAAGGGGCTCAGGAAGCTATTATTGCACATCAAGTTAGGTCCTTGATTTGATGACTAGTCAGCTGCCTTCTCTGGTGTTCATAATAAATGAACCTATATGCAACAAGGCTTTACCTTTGTCATTAATATTGGCGACCAGTGTAAACACTACACCGGCTGTCTTTCTGTCCAACGTAATTTAAATACACATTTGAATAATTACAGAGGACCTCTTCGACCTGAGGTCTCCAGGGTGACCAGATGTCTCTGTTTTCTGGTGATCAAAACCCAACCACCCAGCCTGAGATGTCACAGGAAGCATTCCCAGCTTCTTGAGGTTTCAATACCAAAATGAGCTAAAAAAAAATTACATATAAAGGTTTTTGAATGAAAACATATTTAAAAAAAATAAATAAATGTAAATGATCAAACCATATGGAAAACACAAAGCACTCCATCACAAGAAAATATCTGCTAGTGAGTAAAAACCTAGATCTGTTTATTTTCAAGTGTGTGATTCTCAATAAAAAGCCGAAGTTTGGCCAGTTTTACATACGGAAACGTGCCTAGTAATACAATACTAGTGTAATAGAATATGGTGTGAATATGGAGAAAACATATAAAGCAGTTTCCATATTCCCAGTGGTCGATATCCCAGCAAGTCAACAGAGAGGTCAGCAAATTGATATCATAGCGGCAGAAAAATTATCATTTTGAAATATAACTAAGTCAACCTGGCCCCACATATTTTTAAGGTGTGGTGGGTCTTTAGAGTCATGCAGCAGAAGGCTTTTACACTGTGACATTAAGAGGAAAAACAAGACTGTTACAATATCAAATCGTGAAAGTCATTAGAGTGAGGCTAAAAATGGAGGAAAACAGTAACAAGAGTGCAGCAATACAGTAAAATAAATAAATAATAAAAAGCTGGGGTTTACAGAGCAAACTATTAAAAAGAGGTAGTTGTAAGACAAAACCATTTTTTGTTATCTAACATGGTGGCGGGCACATGTTAAAACTTCGGTTGTTGTAGCTTTCTGGGTTAAATTATGTTGTCCTTTGTACAGACAACAACAACTTCTAAGACTTAATTTTAAAATTCTTTATTTAACTTTGCTTGAAAGAACATTTTTAATGTATTTATTTATTTTGTATTTATTTTATTTTATGTCTTTATGTAAAGCATTTTGAGTGACACAATTTGGAAAAGTGCTGTAAAAATAAAGTTTCATTTGATTTGATAGGGTAAAAAATGTAATAAAGACCATAAAAGTAAAAAATACGGTTATTGTTTTTATTTGTTTTTTTAAGCAAATTGTGTTTTTTTTACATTTAAATGTCACTCAGATAAAGAAATGAGTCTGTACCTAATTTGAAGAAAGTGAATTTACATATTGTTTAAAAATACTTTTTATATACATTCATAAAACAGTGCTATTTTAAAATTGTTAATTTATAATAGTGCAATTCCTAAAAAGAACAATATACATTATTGTTTGAAACTATATATTTCAATTGATAATCATTACTGTTTTACCACTTAGACCTGGTAGGGAAAAAAACATCAATTTAAAAGTCATTCACTATTTTGAAAGAAACCTTTCTTTTCTTACAAGGGAAAAATAATAAACCATATTTTTCTACACACTTTTTATGTAACCTCCGCAGATGTTCCCGTCTCAATTTAAAAAATTCAATAAGAAAAAATAAAAAATAAGTCTGGATTTTGTTTTTCTCTGAAATAAACTTCAATTAAAAATATTTATTTATTTATTTTTTCTTATACCTAAAAGCTTGTCAAATAGATGTTAAAGTGGAGATGAACCAGAAATGCTCCCAGATAGTATGATATAAATGTCAAGGCATTCAACGGTTTTGGTCCCCTGGTAATTTAAATATTAAACTTTTTATAACATTAGAATTGGTGGGAATTAACAACTAGTAACAAGTGATAACCAATTACCAAAACATGACAAGGATCAGTCATTCTTTTTCCCAAAAAACGTCTGTTGTTGTGTTCTGCTCTACCTTTAAATGCTCAATTTGTGTGCCCCTAAATAACCCGGTTAGCTTGCTAATTGAGTTTCTTCTTTTAACGGCCATATGGTATTGGTTTAGGTTCAACTACTTCAATGTAATGAGCTATCCCAAGAGGAAAAAATAAAACCTTTTAGATTTATAACCGTCTCCAAACTGAATGTGAGAGCTGACCCTGTGATTTGAAAGGTTAAAAATTTACTGCACAAGCTAGCACAAACTCAGCTAATGACTATTACTGCAGACAAAACACAGATAAAGGGTTTCCTTTTCCACATTTTATCACCACTAACCCTTTCTTCTGATCTCTTTTTAAAATATATTTTCTTTCTTTTTATAGGCTATTTCTTGTGTTACAGGTTTTAAAGTATATTAAATACATAAAAAAATCCAAAAGTTTGATTTTAAGAAATTATAGCTATCATTTCATAATTAAACAGTGAATATATATATATATTTTTACAAACAGAAGTTAACAAGTTAAGTTTAATATGTTGCAGTTGTGGGGTTTAGTGGCTCAGCGTGTATTTTCCACGTTTTTTTCCACACTCTGCTCTCATTTGTGCTCATTCAATGAGGCGTTGGGAGATTATCGCTGCATGACACAATTTGGTGTTACCAGCCTGTGACAGTGTTGGAGAGGGAGGTATGCTAGCATAGATCAATGGGGAGATTGGCACCAGCCAGAGAAATTCCACACTTGAAATGCAAGGCTGAAACTTTTTATCTGTCCCATACCCAGTCGCACACATAAAAAGGCCCACGGGCTACGAGTTGTTTCCTGTTTCAGCACCAACACCCTGCAGGTTAATGAGCAGCACAGTTGACTGAAACTCTGCCACCTTTCTTACCACTTCTCTGGTTTGTCCCGGTTGCTGTTTTTCGCCCCACAGTGAGTCATTGTAGCAGTCAGTCCTCATTTCCTCTCGGGTGAAGGTTTGGGCTGCCAGACTGCCGAACGCTGCAGCTTGACACAGCAGTCATTATGGCCTAATGGAGGTGTTTTAATGGCCAAGTCTGCCCCTATTCAGCTGGTCAGGTGCCATGCAAGTCTCTCTTTTCTGTCAGGCTTTTATTACAAATCTTTTTTTCAGCCACACAACACACATATCTGTAATTGCAGATTGCTGTCACTTCTCCAAGAAGTTTTTCACCCCTCAGTTTCCAAGCCCAGCACATTATGTGGCTCCATTTTAAACCCCAACTACTTAAAAAGTGGCTTCCTATGCATTATTACTCCAAAGTGCCATAAATTGTTGCCATTTACTCAAAATTAGGCACTAAAATGTTGTTTTTACAGTGGAGGTGAGTGAGTCTCTGAATCACCTGGTAACACATTGATTTGATGATGCAAGGACTGAACGGTAACCACATTACAATGGTGATTTGGTGCATTACTGCTCCCAATTACTCGTAATTATTTAGAATAATTTAATAGAGTGATTTATGGCTTCCAGTGAGGCAACAAGCAGCAGACGTCTACACCGAGTGTCCCCGAAGTGAGGCGGCGCATTAGAAACACACCTGAGCTAGACTTTTGGGAAATGGAAGTCACGCTTCACTGGCATGCACATTATCATCAGTGCTCTCCCCTGGGACTGAGTGAAGGTCATGTAGCTGCATTCTATTGTCATAATGAATAGGTGTAGAAATACAAACCAATAATAGCATGATGAAAAAAGACTTCAACCAGGCTGTTAAAAAGATAAAAAAGAGATGATGCTGGCTTGCATCACTTGCTTGACAATATTGACTATTCTCTCTCCACTCCCTGTGAAGGATTGCCGGCCTGAAAGATGAAAAAAAGATTATTTACAATCAGCGGTGGATGAAAGAAGAACTTTGGCAGACAAGAAGGAGAAGGATCTGCTTTGGATTGTCTGTGTACATGGTTCCCGTTAATGTGGGAAGGATATCATCGAGTTATCTTTCTCTCGCTCATTGTGATCGGATGAGTACAATTACAAACTTACAGGATGTAGCAAGGACTGAAAAGGATTTATTTAGATAATACAGAGAACTGGCTGCACATTGAGTATAAAGGCTGCTAAACCTGAGCAATTACTGTTCATTTTTACAAAATATACTGCATGCAATTAAGGTGTCAAAAGTTATTTGGTTTGCTTCCAAATGCCTTTCTCTCTCGCGGTGTTTACTCGCTGGAATTGAGCCGACAACAGTTTACTTTGGCATATCAAATTCCTACTATTTTGTGACCGACAAAGAGTCTAAGTTTACAAATTTGGGACTGCCTTAGGGAACGAGTTCCTTGTTGGGGGATCTATGATGTTTGATAAGCTGTGAGAACTTTGCAGTTCATTCAGTCCAGCAGGGCCACATGCATCGCTGTGTCCATATCTACAGTCCCTTCCCCTCTTGGGCTTTCTTTATCAAGCTATGCCCCTCCCACTTTTAATTACCCAAAAGTGTAGATAAGAATCAAATGGTTCCGGAATGGGGATAATAAGTAATGGAGACAATGATTGTGGAGGAATTTGGACCAGTCTTCTTGACAAAACTATGATTTCATCAAGACTTTTTGGGCTTATCTAAGACAACCACACATTTGCAGTTTAACTCTGCAATTTATTCAGACAAAGATTTGCTGAATGACGATAAAAGACACTTAGAGAGCACAAACAGAACTTCTAATTTTGCGGACTGGTGTAGAAGTTTTGTATTCACTAAAAGGATACTACTGTGTGTACAGATCAACAAAAACATGTATCTTGCATAGCTTTACACCTTGCTATAAGAGAAGAGTCTTTGGTTATTAAGTATGGTTCTAGCAGAGATCTGTGAACCTTTTTTGTCCTTTTACTGAAAAATAAAGGCTAAAGGCTTCTGCCTCAGCGGATGAACAGCTGATGGAGGGAGGAGGTCTTCCCAGTGATTGAACACAGAAAACAGCTGCGCCGCGTCACTGAATCGCACACAAAGACACATGTCAAAGCTAAAGTAATGGATGGGGAAGAGAGGCTGTTAGATGTGTTTTGTTAAGAGACGTACGGTTAATTTGAGGCTGCATGTCAGCCTCCTTTTTCTCAGGGTCTAATTTACTCTATATCCATCTATGTCTCACTTTGCGTCTCCTCCTTTTCCTAAGATGCACTATTTGCTAATCAGATGAGTTCCCCTGGTGTTTATTTCACCAGAGAGGAATGTGAAGGCATATCAAGATCTCAGGCAGACACCAGCTAAGTTTCTAAAAACTGTAAAATATAGATGCAATTTTAACATAGATTATCACACCCCAACTCAGAGGAAAGTAAAACTGTTTGATCCCCTAACCTAATAGCAAAGGCAGCTTTGAACCTTTGATGATCCTTTGACCTGTCAAAAGAAGCTCTGTCAATAAATGAGATTTACATTCAGGGGTTTTTACAAACAGATTCCCTCTGCACCCACACATTCTCACTCCCAACTCATCATACTGTATAGGGATGTATGATTTGGGATCCCTCCACGTCCATTTTTGATGATTTGGGTGTCCCCAACTTGCTGGTTGTTCCCATTAAACCATGAGTCCCTACCCTTCAGGACACGAGCTGACCATGTTAGAGTGAGGATACGGGTACCGGGTTAGGGTACCAAACTGGTCCGGTCTCGAGTGTTGGCGACCCCTGATTAGCATATGCATTTTTTCCTGTCTGTGGCCCAGTACCAAGCAACCCTCGGACTGGCACCAATTTGTGGCCTGGAGGTTGGGGACTCCTGATTTAATGGAAACAGCCAGGATGTCAAAAAACGATGAGTTGGGGACACCCAAAATATCAAAAAGTGATACGGAGGGAGCCTGAACCATATGTACTTATATGACGAGTTGGGAGTGAGAATGTGTTGCCTGGACATCTTTTTTATAATGAATAACAACCTATGAGGCAGTACTGTCTTGAAAATTCTATACTTATGCGTTGACCTGATCTTTCTTCCTGAGGTAACTGCTCATGACGACAATTGCCTTATGGGTTGATACCAGGTAGATATAAGCTGTCTGGGGTCAAAAAATGGGCAAACCTGCATGGGACACCAAGATGGCCTGCATGGATATTTTAGGATCTTAGATGGCAAATGGTGTATACTTGTGTAGTGCTTCGCTACCTTTTTTTGAAGGCCCAAAGCACTTTACAGTCACAGACCCATTCACCGTCAAACACTCCTTCTTACCTTCCACCAGAGGCATTGTGGGGTTCAGTGTCTTTGATACATGGGTGGGCAAGGTGGAAATCGAAACCTCAGTCTCAAGAGTTCAATGCCCTACCGCTGAACCACGGTCTCCCCCTAGAGCAAAAATATTTAACCCATTTTTTTTTCCACATGCATGTTGCCGGCAGCAGATCATAGTGAACTCTTAATCAACACCTAAGAGGAAGTAAGGGTGAAGTAGATGAGATATAAGTACAGATTTTTCACATTTAGTTTAGTTGAGTTCAGCATCTAGGTAGCGTGAGCATCCTACAGACACTTATATATCACCTGCAGCATTTACTCAGGGTCAGTAAGGGGCTAGTACTCCGACCTTACTAATCATAAAAGATGCCACACAACAGCATCACCCGTACACCATAAGTGTGTGTAGCTTACCTTTTCCTTACAAATACTTCACGATACATCTATCAAATGTACTTTCCATATTCATGCTGTCCCTTAAGGTTGTGACTGCAAGGCCCACCTGCACTATGTTTAAGATCTGGTCCCCTTTCTATGACCCTCTACGGCCTGAACAACCCAACGACCCGCAGAACCCATCCGGATCAACCACCGCACTGGCCCAAATGACTAACACATTAGGCAAAGCTAAACCTGCAATTGGTGATCAGAGAAGTTTGGATATTTAGAAATACCTCTTGGGTTTTCCGGTGAATATCAGCATTGCTTCAGGACCAGAGTAATCTTATTGTGAAGAAGAAGTAATAAGAATACTTTGTTCACAAGCAAAAAAAAGCTGAAAATACAGACAATCACAAAGATAAGAGTTGAGTTGCACTTTGTTTCTTGTAACCTTTAAAACATGTTGGGATTCCATACTTCGTCCACTCTTTACCATCCAAATGTTCACACATTCCTAATGTTTATGCTTTTGCACTCAGGCCTGCTGCGGCTGGCAGCCTGTAAAACCACAAAGCCGCATGTTTTCATTGGAAATAAATAAACAATCCATGCTCAAGCACTTTCTTTCACTAACAACTTCAGAACTAAAACAAACAAATTGCAGAAAGGGGCAAAAACAAACTCATTTTGCTGGTGTGTTGACCCTATTTTGCTCCCTGCTTGTGTGTTTTTGCTGTGGTTTTTGCATCTTCACTGTTTACCTTTGGCAGTGTGGTTTGTAGAATTTTGAAATGTGCTGTTTGAAATGAAGCGTGCTTGTGTGAATGCAGTTAATTGGGCCTAATATTTATTATTTATACCAGACTGTGTTGTTTGCAGCTTCAGTTGTTTGTCTTGCATTTAGAGAACTGTGGTTTGTGTTTTGTTTTGAGCCAGTGTGTGTGGGTGCTCTCGTTTGTGTGTGGATGTGAGGAAGCAAATCTTTTTACACAATCACAAGCGTCAGAAGTTATGTCATACATCATGGATTTCATCATATTTAAGTCTTAGGATAAAGAAAATAAATAATTTGTCAAATTTTTGGTCATTTATCTTTATCATGTCCACCCACCTTAGTAAAAATAGTTAATAGATCAGTCAACGTGTACTTAATTCAACTACCATATTTTCTATGCTATAAGGCACACTTAAAAGCCTTAATTTAAAAAAAAACGACAGCACACATTACAATCCGGATACTCTAGTGTGGTTAATGAGCAGTGGTGTTTTTTTGTTTTTTTAAATGTTACTAACAAAGTTGGGAGTTAGCGCAGCTACGGTAACATTAGTTCTAATGGTATCAGTCTGTTTATATTGCAAATTCCAAACATGTTTGGGTTTTATCGTAAATACGCTAACGCAGTTATTGTTTTTTACTAGGTTAAAAATTGCTAGGTTACTTGTTAGCATAACCACAGTAATGTTTGTTTGAGTCTGTTTTTCATGTGTTGCAGACAAAGATGGGAGTAAGAGGTATTCTAAATACTCTAACACGATTAACGAGTAGTGGTGTTGAACTGAGTTTTTATATTAACAAGGTTGGGAGTGGTAGGCTATTGTTGATATGCTGACGCTTCAAACGTGGCTAACATGTAGCATATTGCAAACAAGAATTAGAATTTATATGTACGCAGTTAAGAAAGTCTTAAGATGCACTTACACTGAACGGAAATGGTGCATCAGGGGCGTCAAGTTTCAATGGTAAGTCAATGTCCAAACACGTCACGTGCCCAAAGTTCAATCTCTGATTGCCAAAGTTCAGGTTTTTGAATTATAGACGCACCACAATGCCCAAATCGCACCCCAACACTCGAAAATGCGTTGCTACCAGACACTCAAATTGTGCTGCTGGACCGATCACATCTATACATTAACTTAACACTAAAACTTAACGTCCCTGATGCACAAATTGCGTTTAGTGTGAACACACCTTAACTGATAGACTTATCTCTGACTTTTGTTTGCTTAACACGCCTTATAATGCACCATACATGACACAAGTTTTAAAATAGACTATCCATTGCCGGCATGCCTTATAATCTGTTGATCATGTGATGTTTCGTTTTGGCGGTGTACTCGGTTTAGACTCTTCTGAATTGTCCAGGAATTCCTGTCTCCCGTTTTAGGATATTGACACATTTGGTTGAGAACTAATTAATACTTCTTTTCCCTGATCACTGATAAGTAACAATCTTTAACAATTAGATCTGCTCCAGTTACTTTAGAGCACATCGAGCCGGGTGGCGGTTCATGTTATCGTCTTTTGTAAATCAGTTCTTGTGCTAAGCTTGTGTGCACGTGTGTGTGCATGTGTGTGTGTGTCTTAAGCAGAGCAGCCTCTTTGAGTGACCAGGCCTGGATGACTGTTCCATTGTCAAAGATCTTGATGATTACGATGGAAATTACTCGCAGATTGCTCTGCATTCTGTAGCAGAACACACACTTCTTGTGTGACTGGGCACAAGTTCATCTCCCCAGTGAATATCACGGGACTTATAAGAAAAGCTGTTTCCTGCTGTAAACAACTGAGCTCTGGAAGTGAATAAAGAAGTCAGACTTTGAATAAATTCCTGTTCTCTTGTCTTTTCACAGATGAAGTTTTGATTTTAATTTTAACATGTAGTTTGTTTTCTACTGAGGAAAAGGTATGGAATATAAACCACACCCAGATTAGGTCATATCTCAAGATTTGAGATATGAGTACAGATTTGAAGCAAATGAAAAGAACAAAACTAAAAAAAAACAGGTTTACATTGTCAAATCTAAATATCTGCTCCCTCATCTTCCTTGTATTCTTCCATCAGATGTTTAGCATTGTAAAATGTCCATACTCACCATGCTTTCTGGAAAAAGAAAACACCATTCCATTTTAATTTTTCAATGTTGAAAAGTTGATTTAAAATTACAATGTTTAGAATGAAGATTCTTGTTGGAATTCAACAGAGATTTCAAGTTTTTTTTTTCATGTGAAAGATCTATTGTTGTCATCAACTCCAATAGCAGTTCTGATGTGCTTGCTCAGTTCAGACATAAACAACATTTAAAGGTTGGTTTTGTCCCAAAAGCTGGAAGTTCAAACTCAGTTTTGGAACAATAAAAACAGGATTTATGTTATTTCACATTTAATATGGTTGCTTATTGTTAAAATATACTTGAACCTAAATAAATACCTGAAGAAAAATGTGTTTTCTATTGATCATATTTAGTGGTTTTTATTGTTTTTTAATAGTTTTAGCATAACTAGGCATCATCAGTTGCAGGGCCACAGATAGACGTGTGCCTTGTTTCCACTGAACGGTCCAGACCGGTACGGAATTTTAAACATTTCCTTTATAAGGCCATACCGACTGTAACCCAACGTCATATCATTCACCTGATCAATAAATGATTTATATTTTCCCACAAAATCACTGCTTTGACCGAAGGATGCTCCCGCAACACAAGTTATGGAATTTTGTGCTCACAAAATGTCTAATGTAACTCCCACTGGAGTGGGCATGGATAAAATCGACTTTTTGTTAACGTCAGTGATGCTCAGCATTACTGTTTTTGCTATTGTGAGTTATCCTGAGGAAGTGCACACCCTGACACTAAACCTCCTTTTTCCCCACCAGAGAGGGAGGATATTGTTGTAACCTATAAACCTATAACCTAATCCTCTTAGGTAACTTGGACCAATCAAAATAACTGAGAACACATAGTTATGACAGCAGACAACAGGCTAATTATCTCCAAGATGTAATGATGAGCATAAATCATCTTTTTTTAAGCAATTTAGGGTTGGCTATCTCCACATTGCTTTTAAAAGTGAGTTGAGCACATGCTTGGCTCTGAGGCCATCTTTAGGAAATATGCTCTTTTATCTCTGTGTACTTTAGCTGCAATTTCCAGCTGCTTCTTTGTTCTTCTTGTGTCCAAGACATGTGGTTAGTTCAGGGTCCCACCCTGACCGATCTGCTGTCTGCAGTTTCTGCTCAGCAGCACTTCAGGAATCCCAGAGCATCAGATCAGGTTTACGGGGATGATCCCTGCAGGGTTTGACTGAGCGTGCATGCTTACACAGGAAAAACTTCACAATTATGGGATTATCACCGGGGCGTAGCGCACATTTTTAAAAGCAAAATCATATGAGTCACTCCAATAGGAAAATAAGACACATGAGGCTTCTTGCCACATCTTCACATTGTAAGTCATGCATGTAGAAATCTGAAAGGGGAATATCTGAGTGGAGTTTTTATGAGTAAATATGTAAAAAGAAAAAAAAAAACGTTTATTGGTGGAAATTATTCATGGATTTGCACTTTGGATTATTTTAAAACATGTAAAGAAACAGCTCAAAAATGATTAAATTAAAATAAGTTATTTTTTTTATTCATTTTGGAGGATATTAAAATAAGTTTTGGCACAGAGGTTCCCCGCCCTTCCCTTAAAATCATCACAAGTGGGAGTTTGTCATCCGTCCTCAACTTCCATAGAAAAAAAACACACACATCTAGGACACACCCACCCATATCAACACCCTCAGTGGATCAGGAGTTCACTTGGCGCTCGTTTGAACACCGAGAGGGCTGGAGATGTCTGGGAAGTTTTTTTCTCCAATTCTGCGGGTGCGCGCACAACGCCGCGCATTCTGCGGTCGGAACTAAGCTGCGCGAGAGTTTTATACTCTGTTTCTTTTAAAAAAATATATATTTTATTGCATTTTGTTGAACTTTTGAGAGAGGGGCGCTCCAGTGCTGCACACGTGAAGAGAAAAAGATCCAGCAGGTGGGATGAAGCGCGCAATGAGCGCACTAATAACACTTCTTTGATCCGGGTTTGATTCTGTCAGTATTCTGCAACTAAAATCAACGATTAGATAAAAAAAATCTGATTTATTTAGCTTTTATTTTAGCGTGTTTACTGATAAACAGTTAATTTTGTTAATTTTCTTATTTGTATTTTAATATTATTAGTATGCACCTCATTTTATTTGTGTTTTTTTCCCTTTTCAATCTTCAATGTCTTCAATTTTCAATGCTTTAGACTTAAAATCCATTTTAAATAAAGTTATTTAAGTTAAAGACTAATTTGACTTAATTTATTCAAGTGAAAAGTAGGTAGAAGATCTTTCCAGATTGTGGGATCTGTTTATTTGACATTGCAGATTTAGAAAAATTCTAAATTTATATATTTCTGTTACAAAAATGTCAATGAGAATTGAAAGTTTCTGGAAAAAAGAGAAAGTATCTCTCCAAAGCCACTGGATTATCACGCCGTACTGCTGGTGTGTGCAGAACTGTATAGATGCATTTTGTATGTATTTATTCCTTTCTGACTATATAACACCCTGGCTCTGACTTATTCTGTGCCTGCAGAACTTTTTAAAGTTTTGTGTTACTTTTTCCAAGCTGTGGGTTTATGGGTTTGTTGTGTCTGAGACAGAACCTGAGCAGAGAGGGGCAGACTTCTGATGAGCTCTGGTTTGTCTGGCTGGGTTTCAGGGCTTGTGATGAGCATACACTTCACTTTTTTTTTTTTATTCCATCTTCTCGAATCTTTTTGATTCAGTCACATTCCACCAATACTTCACAGAAAAGATGGTCTAATAAAGACTGCAACCAATTTCTTAGCAGTGATATCGCTTCTCAGCAGGAATGAATCAGTTTCTAAATGGTGCCATTGTGTGCCAAAAAAGCGTCCAGCGTGAGGTGGTTCTTTCCTGCTCTCTGTCTCATGTCTGAACTAATCTAATGTTATCCATTTAAAACAAAATCAGAGCGCTGGCGCTTAGCCTTGTTTTAAATGGCTTACAGCTCCGCTCCTGCCCACTGCATGGAGCTCCTCGTGCGGTTTGTGTCAAGGAAAACCCAAACGCTCAAGTGGTGCTTTTCCAAAACCTAACCGACTTTGAATGAGGAGTGCTATCAAAACACTCCTCAGACACGCCAAATATGGACCCCTTTTCCACAATTCTTCACTTAAAAGTCTCCTACCTTTACTGCAGTGATGTTTGAAAAGTCTACAATAACAGCTAGGTGCCAATGACTTGCAGGCAGACATCCTGGCTGGGTTTGTCTATCCTGGAGCTTTGTGCTTCCTCAGTAATAATCTTGCTGCGGCTTTTTGTACATAAACAGAATAAATGTGCTGCTTTGCTTGAGAAAACAAAACATGGGATGGCAGTCACGTCCTGAAGAAGAGCTGTTGCAAAGCATGCATGAGTGTACCCGTGTATCCTCAGGCTACAGGAGGACAAGTGAGGCCGCTTACATCCATCAGTCACTGTTTACTGCCCTATTGCTCCCATCTGCCGGCCTCTGGCTAGTATTAACTTACATGGACACAAATGTTCATGCACATTCAGAGCTGCGTACTGGTGTCACCCCAGCAGCAGGATGTGGAGAGACACTTGTTTTTCCATCGATTCTCCAAAAGCCCGCCAGCATGTTTGTCTGCGGGTCAGTTTCGGTAACACTGTTTATTCTCTGCTTTTTTGTTTTGTTTCCATTTCTACTATTAAAGAGTCTGAGCCCAGATCGAGTATCACATCTCCCTTCTCCACATTTTCTTTATTGTATGCCAGTTGTCCAAAGCTGGCACAGACCCCGTAAATTTAAGTGTGAAATGAGTCTCAAATTAAGGCAGCCCTATCCATCCTGTCTGTATTTGGTTTCCATACCAGCAGGCTTTTGTAATATTTTGTTACAACTGTTTTTAAACAAAAGCAGCTCAAGGATGTGCAGAAGATAGACAGGCAGAGCCTCGGGGATGGAATTTTATCCAGATGCACACTTGAATAACAGGAGGATTTCCAGTAGAATGTCCTGTAAACTGGGCATCGTCTTTCTCTGATTTTATGCCCAGTGGTTTCCAGCAATGTTCCATGTTTTTAATGCGTTCAAAAGGTAAAAAAAAGTACATGACTCTGACGCAAGTATGAGAAAGGCAAACCCACATTTGATGATTTATTGTATTTATTAGACAGCAGATGGCTTGAAGAAATACAGTCTTTCCTTGAACAAAAAGTAATTCCTAAGAGGTGTTGCATACCCCTAACTAGAATGTTTGGCACAATATGATACACTTTTTCCACATGAGAGGTCGATCTGATGCAGATCCACATTTCCACATCTTTTCTTTTGCATGTAAGGAAGTATTTTGCTAGTTTATTGTGTGTTCAGTTCTTGAGTAAACATATAATTTTCCAAAGAAATGTATACTGTGCTGGGAGATGCTATTTCTTTTACTCAAATAAGGTAAAATTCTGTCTGTGGTTAGATGAGTCTCTGCTTGTGGCCTTGATGTTTACTTTATGACTTGGCTTAACAAATGAGAGAAAATAATATCGACTCATGCAGGGAAAGTTGCCAAAAGCTTTCTGTCTAATTGCATGTGGGAGTATTTGATCTGTGTTCCAGAAATAACCTTATTCTGCCACAATGATCCCATGTTTCATATTCCGTCGGAGTTCATTTCCAGCATATGGTAATGCAGAGGCATCCAGAGTGGTCCTAACACTGTTTTGACAGGTCTGACATAAATCCTGCACCCATCAGATCAAATCTGCGAATAGCATTTGGACACATGGGCTTACGCTGCTATTTTCGATTTTCTGTGAAGTCACTTATTGTAGAGCATGAGAGAAACGTCCCTTTCTCTTAAGCACATACTATAATAAAGTAAATAATGAGTGGTTGTGGTGCTACCTTGTCCCAGCAAAGCTATATTTGATTTTATAGCTACAATCTGTGACTAAAGTTGATGCCAAAAATTTCCAATTTAATGCATTTGCAGGCAGGCAGGCACGCACGGGCTCAGTGGCCGTCTTGCATTTTTCGCAATGAGACATGAACTCACACAGACTCACAGGGGAATTACATGCTTGCCTAAACGCAAGGCAAAAAAAAAGCAAAAAAAAAAAAAGAAGATTGACTGTAGCCAAGAAAAACAGTTAAAGTCATGAGAGCTCGAAACAATTACCTATGTTGTTCTGCCAGGTCAGTGCCTGTGGTCAGAGGATCAAGACAAATAGCCATATTAATGCACTCTGTCCTGTGGAGATGGGGGTGCTGATAATAGCTTACTCCACGGGGCACCTGGGTGTTGCTAAATGCCTCATTAGGGGTGGTCTTTGCAAAAATGCCCACAGTGAGAGCATTTTTTAACCATCTGCTCCTTTCTAAAAACTAGTGCAGCTTCTGCCGCATTTCCTGCTACTAAACTACTTTGTGCTTTCTGAGGTGAGGTAACGTTGGGAGTGGGGTCATCTGGAACCCACAAGATGGCACACTGAACTCTTTTTTTCGCTGATCTTTGATTTTTACTGGTGTCCATGGCAGACATGTGTCCACCTTTATCATGGGAGCACAAATGTAAGGGTGGGGTCATCTAGACCGCACAAGATAGTCTAAGGGTCATAATGTCCAGCAAAAGAGTAGCAAGACAGATGAGCAAAACATGTCCATCAGAAGAGGCACTCAGCTGCAATAGTTATGCTCATTTGCTGCACAAGACAAAAAAAGTGAATTTGCAGTGAGGTATCTTCTCTACCGGATCTGACATTACTTGCAATTGAAAAATGTTGGCTAAAGTTCTGATTTCTGGTATGCACCACTTAAGCCTCATTTCCACTGAGCTGTTCGGTACAGTCCACTCCGGTAAGGATTGGTACAATACTGTCCAGTTAATTCTGACGAGCATTTCCACTCAGTTAAGCCTCGCTTCCATTGAGTGGTTTGTTTCATGGTGCATGGGTGGTGTAGACCACTAGCGTGTCGTTGTGTCATTCTGGTGCCATGACTAGAAAAGCAACAACAATGTAGGCCATCCAGCAGCTCGTCTTTTTCTTGCTTTACTTTTATTATATCGTGTATAACAGGAATTTATTGTTGTTTAAAAGAAGATTCTAAGATGAATACTGCAGTAAAGAGGAAAACCGAAAGGCTAGCTTAATGCTATATTGGAGCTTTCTAATGTCGTCATCATTTCTGCCAATCAACAGGCGGCAACACCGACTCTGCGCCAAACGTCCCGTTTCACTTTTTAGTGGATCTACAACTAATGAGGGTCCTCGAGAGGTACGGTTCAGTACTGTTTAATGGGTCCGTTTGACAATGGAAACATTTAAAATACTGGACCGAACCAGAACGCTCAGTGGAAATCAGACTTTAGCTTCTGGTGCGTACCAAAAACCCTTTTTAATTCTACTTCTAGTTTCTGGTGTGCACCAGTTTGTGTCAGTTGTGTACCAGAAACATGTACCATTTTTTTTACTTCTAGTTTCCGGTGCACACAAGAAATCAAAACTCAGAAACCAGTTAAAAAATGTACTGCAAGAAACCAGAACTACAATTTTATTTTTTTAACTTCTAGTTTGTGGTGCGCACCAAAATGTTTCAGGTGCACACCATATACGTTTAGTTTGCCCACCAGATGGGCACCAAATAATTTCTGGTGCACACCTGAACCAGTAATATATTTTTTAAAAACTTTGACAGTATGTCCCTTCAGGGGCTCCATATAAACACGATGACATCATCAAATATTTGTTAATTCCTGAGCTACAATTTTAAAATCAGAGGAGTTTATATATACATATGAAGGCTGTTATACCCAAAAGAATCCTATATTTTGGCAGGTAATCAGCAGGCAGCACCACTTTGTTTAAATCTGTCACCATCACTGTCAGAATTGTTTCCCATCACCCCCTGCACCGAGTGAAGGCCTTTATGCCAAAGATAACAGGGACTCAAGCTGCCAGGAAATAAGGGTGTTAGCTTAACCCACATGGCAAACGTGCTGTTTGTCGTCGTTCTCATCTCACCTCTTTTCTCTGCCATTTCTACATTCCATTGTTTCTGTCCCTGCAGCAGTCATGGTTGCTCTGCTCATGGAGGTTTTTTGATGCAAGTCTCCTTACTTTGCTCCTTATTTATGGGGCATGCTTAGACGAGGTGAGACGTTTGTAAGATGTGGGCACTCAAACTGTGAAAACAGATGCATTATTCAAAAAAAAAATGTGGTTGAAATCTTGTCTCTGCTCTCCAGAAGACACTGTTGAAAGCATAAGCCCCTGCGAGCAGCGGTACGACTGTCACATTGCAAACATGGATTAGATCCTCCTCACTTTCACAGTCTCTGTTAATTACTCATCCATCACACAAGGACAAGTCAGCGTGTGTGTTCCCTAACCCCGAAGGTGCATCACGGAGCACAACTTTCATCTTAAATAAACATCAGCCTGCTAACTAAAGTCCAGACATGTTGCTCTTCGTGTCATGTGCCACTGGGGCTGTGTTTTTCACAATAAAGCTCTAAAGAGGAGTGAATTCTTTATCCTGACGGGACTCGACATAAAGCTGTGTCGCACCAAATGCCTCTCAAGTGTTGTGTATATGCAGATTCGGTGGTGTGTTCTTGTGTGTGACCCATCTGCATATTTGGCCTGACCCTGTTTATGTTGTCACTTGACAGTTGACGGGTGTTATCTCGGATGGGGGTAGAAGGAGAGTAATGAGGGCAGTAAAAAGGTCTTTGGAGGAGGTTTTCTTTTGATGCGTTCATTACATTTTGTGTTAATTGTCTAGTTAATTAGCGGCTTGAGGGCTTTGAAAATTACAGGAATGCAAGTTGAAAAAAGATTATTTTGGGGAGTTTACCCTCTTTTCTACTAGAAGCTTTGAAAACAGGATAGAAGAAGGTGAATATTTTAAAAATTCTTAAACTAATTTATACATTTGTTTGTGCTGGCACAAATACAGCACATATATATTGTGTTTTTAAATATATTTTTTAGGGTGTATTCAGATTTGATACATTTGGTTTGCGTACAGTGAACTACAGTTTGTTTCCCTCCGATAATGCAGAACAAATTTTTAGTCTGAATACACTCAAGTGGACCCTGGTCCAGGTCCAGGACCCTCTCTAAGACCCATCTTTTGAGGTGGTCCTGGTTTGTTTCCAATCACAGTGAGCTTTGGTTTGCTCTGAGTCTCCTCAGTCTGAATACAAAACAACTGAACCAAACGTCCACCGTAGCCGGTCTTTACGTGATGTAAGCAGAGAACCTGGGACAAACGTGGAGCAGAGATGCATCAGCAACTCATTAAAATGGGGTTAGATCAATCCAAACTCATCCAAACAACTTTTAATGTGATACACATTGCTTTTCCACCCTGTTTTTTTATATCTACATGGTATAAACACAAATTATTGAAAAACATTGGACCCGGGTTACAGTTAGGATTGGGAATCTTCTAGTATAGATACCCAAATTCAGCTTCTGGCTACAGTTGCGACATTTCTGTTTCTGGCTAACGATGAGTTTACTATTTTGTTTGGGCGCTATCTTGCCTACAACCAGGTCCCCCTTAATGTAAGTATTGTACCAGACCTTGATACAGATTTTCAAAATTGGTCAGCGAAATATAAAGTTTGAATAAGTGAACTCCCCTGACAAGGATTGCAAAGCTTAGAACTTCCAGTATTCCTTCTCTTGTTGCTCAGCCTCATAATTCCTGGCCAATGACTGAAGAGAGTTTTAGTTGTTTTTACAGCCTATAGTTTAAAACAGAAATCTGCGGTAGACGGCAGCAAACAGACCAAATGCAAGGTTCAAGACTCGATCTGGATCAAATTAAGGAGACTTGGTCCGAACCAAGAGACAGAGTACACACTTAAACTCCTTTAAACAAAGAGTATTCTAAAGTTATCTGTCTGACTTGTTATTTCCTGTTAAGCCAGTGCACACTGCCAGAGTCATCAGCATATGTGTGACAGAGAGGCTAATTTTTCAGCTGATGTTCACCTCAGTGTCACTCTCTTCTCAGAGGATGGATAAATGTCTGTCACAGGGCCCTTTTTAGTCTGCCGTGAAGTCCTTAACAGGACATGGTTCATTTTTTACAAGATATAAAAGAGTAAGTGACAGGCTCTTCTGCCAAAGGGAGAAAAACTAAAGGAACGTTTTATTTAAGCAAAGAATTAGATGAAATGCTGGAGTGAAATGGTACGGAAGGGGATAGAGGGTGAAAGAGAAGTGGCTAGTGGGAGGATAGCCGAAAGGGGCTGTTTTGTTAGTGTGACCTTTGTTTGGGGCAAACAGATTTAACAGCAATACAAAAGGAAAGCCCGGTGGCAGGCAACAGCTGAGGTAGGATGGGCAAAGGAAAGGGGACATGCCTGCAGGGCTCCATGGTGAAACAGCTGAATGGCCACAACATAGGCATGTATACACGTCCCCTGTGAGGTTAGAGAATGCACACACACCCTCGTGCATGCTCACTTGTGACCGCTCCTCCCTGCCTTGACTCTTCATGCCGGTCTCTCCGCAGGTTTGTGCAGAGGATTGAAAGCAGACAGACTTCCCACACACGCCATGAAGGCAGAGAGTAAGCAGAGTCCAAATGATGCTGGGGATCGGTTCTGTTTGTCTGGCAGTAAGTGCAGCATTAAAGGAACAAGGGTTTGGGTTCTGTCCCATCCAGGAGTTCCATTAGTGGGACTGATATTCCTAGTTACCTTTCCTTTTGGAGCGGGGATCAAACAGACTGTCCCAAGAGTCACATTCAGCCACAAAGGTGAGTTCTGATGCTTAAGTTGATGTGTTTTTTTTTTAATTTTTTATTCATGTAAAAGGGTTTGGAACCTCCCATGATGACTTGCACCTCTTGCTTCTTCATTACTATTTTTTTGTTCCCTAAAAGTTGTTTTTTCCACATCCTGAAAAAAAAATCTAACAAAAATGATAAATGAACTGTTTATTTTTGGTTCATCCTATCTTTTAATAACTTTAAATATTTCATCATTATCCATTTTATAATGTATTGCTGTAATAACAATAACAATGCATTACTCAAATTATCAGTTCTTGATTTGCTGCATTGATGTTTTATTGCCTGAGAACTCATCATGTGTCTTTTTTGTTTTCATATTATCTGAATCTGTCAGCTATGTTTCACCAGGAAAAAAAGATAATAAAATCTTCACACTCTTAAATCCTCTGTTAACTTCAGCACAAACTTCGCTTCAATATTCCCATTTTTCTAAAAGAAACCACACAAACGAGCTTCAGCTTTGCTCCATAAAACACAGTTCCCACTGTGACCCCAAAGTAAACTTTGAATTCAGCCGCAAAAGGTTCTCGTTTGGCCAAAGCTTCCAAAGCTCAGTCTGGCTGGACAAAGATATACAGATGTGCTCCCAGAGTCCAACATAAACATAATGAAGTATCTGCAGGAATAATGATTATGAGGGAGAGTGTTTTCTCAGCAGTTATGGCAGCATTTAGCTCTGCACTTTTCCTTTTTTTTATACATAAAGCATTTCATGTGTGATTACATTTTAATCAAGTGTCAGAGACTCAACAATGAGACCAGAGAGACACAGGGGATTAGAAAAGAATCGTTTCGGATGTATTTGCAAACAGCAGGGCGAGCAGTAATGAAATAGTTTGGGACAATGAGTTAAGTCAATATGACTCAACTTTGCTTAAACCTAACTACCAAACTGAGACTGAAGTAAATACAGTGACTGAAACAAAAGGGAATGTATGTATAAATGCATATAAAGTTTCAATGTCTTATAAAAGGCATTTACATACAACAAAACACAAATAAAACACCTTTATACTCATTTTTGTTAACTTTCCTGTTTTTTTAATATTTATATACATTAATATATAATATATTTATATTTCTGTTTTTAGATTTATGTTTCTCTCATTGTAATGTTTTTAAAATGATATGCATGTTAGGGTTTTATTTAAATAAGAGAAAAAAAGGAATAAAATGCATAAAAATGGGAAGTTGAACATAAAAAGGAATTGGCAAAAACTTCTCCATCCATCCATCCATCACATTCCATCCAGTATCTACAAGTTACCGCCCAATGCATTTAACTATTGACTCAGTTAGATGCGGCAGATGAGTTTACTTTGTCAGATAAAGCACTTGTAGCAGCAGGTCCAACATAAAGATCTTAGAAGTACCTCAGTTTTCCAGAAATGACAGTGTGGATCCCTAATAATCAATGAAAACTGAAACAGTAACAATTGTAACCTTTGTTCAGTCTGTGGCTATTTTTTGCAGTAAATCAAGGTGTGTGTCTCTTTGCGGTGAGTCAGACTGACTTTACTGTTTACTCACGTGAGCTGCCATCAGCGTAGGAGCAAGTTTTCCTGGTGCAGCCCTGAGCATCAACAGCAGAGCCATGCCCATGTTTGGCTTTATTAGTCAGGATGACTGAGGCAAAAAGAAATCCATCAAAGGCAAATCCTCAGGCCAGTGCACACGTCATGCACGGATCTTGTCATCAGCTCATCAGTGCAAACTGTTCAAAAGCAACACCACCCAGCGGGGATCACTCTTCAAACACCACATCGCCCCCTCTGTGAAAGCACAGCCTCAATGAGTGAAGGGTGAGAGGATCAAAGCTAAATTGTCCCTGATTGAGTGAACACCTTCAAAAGAACGGCATGAACCTCACTCCGAAAATTCAAGAAGTCAGATTTAATCCACAGCATGGAGACCCGCTTCATAAATGAAAGAACAAATATACTCTATATTAGTGTGACACAATGCAGAAGCATAGTAATGACTCATACTTTACCCACATTGGGTTTGCTACAGTTAGTATTAGTGATTCTTAACCCTTGTGCTCTCTTATGGGGTCCAGATGACCCCACCCTTACATTGATGTGTGATCCCTCCCATGACAAAGGTGGACAGGATGTCTGCTACGGACACCAGTGAAGATAAAAAAAACTCCTTGGAAAAAAAAAAAAAGTTCAGTGCATTGTCTTGTGGGGTCCAGATGACCCCACTTTTAATGTTAAGATGCCTAAGATATCACAAGGGTTACATCGACTTAGATTTAGTCTTGTACCGTTAATTAAAATAAATCATTCTGTTTAATTAATTGTCTGAATTTGATTTTATAGTAGATTTTCCAGCTAGATTTAACACATTTTACATGGGCACAGTTCAAATTTGTAGCTTATCAAATCCATGTTCCAGGCAAATGTGGCAACATTTAAAAAGATTAAAGAAAAAAAAACAAACAAAGAAAAAAAAATCAACAAAAGGCTTTTAAACATTATGAAGTGTATTACCAACAACCCATATTTGTATTACTGAGCCCCTAAAGGGACATCGAAATAAAGAAAAAAAAATGGACTACAAAAAATATTAAGTTTTAAGTAAAAAAAAAAATCTAGTTCCTAACTGGTGCGCACCAATTGCTCTCTAGTGCACACCGATTAAAAAATTGAAGTAAACAAAAATTATTTTATGGTTACTATCTGGTGCGCACCAGTTAGTAACCAGAAGATTTTTTTTTCTTACTTCAATTTTTAGAATTTTTTTTTTTTTTTCAATTCTGGTGCACATCAGTTACTATCTGGTGACACCAGAAATCATCCTTTTTTTATTTCAATTTTTAAAAAAAACAAAACATTTTTTCACTTCAACTTTTTTTAGTGTTCAGTGCACCACATGCAATAAATATTTACCAAAACAGTTGATTTAAGTTTAGCCTTCATAACCCCTTATTGTAACAGTAACACAAGAGGCCTTCAGCTCTTATCTGTTTGCTCAGCTGCTGGACAGAACAAGGTAAACACATTTTTTGTGTACATGTAGATTGTCATTGAAATCTTCCATTGAAATCCCCATTTAGAAATAAAATGGTAAATATTTCAGAAGTTTTAAACATTTGATAGTTAGCTAGTTTATGAACTCAGCTTTTTATGTTATATATCTACATTGGAAGCAGCTTGCTGCTGTGGAAATAGTATTATTTATTTATTTTTTTTATTTTACCGCTTGACATTTATTTAGGTGACGCAAACCTCAACGATTGATTCAAACAAGATACGACAGTCGACATTTGCTGATGTCATTTTGCATTCGCCTCCAGCCATCTTCAACCAAAATCCAGTCCACCTCTAATGTACGTTATGTTTATGACAGCTTCTCTGAGCTCCAGTTGTGGACCTAATCCAGAGCTATTTAGTATAATGAATCCACTCCTCTTTGATTACAAAAAAGCCCCTGAAATGTTGAGCAGCAACAGACTGTTTCAATTCACTCACAGTGCTGTGTGTTTACAGAATAGATTACTGTTAGACAGGGGCTCGAGGGCTCAATGTCTCTATGAGGTTCAGTCTCTGAGGGCACCATAAAAGCAGGAATGAAAGAAATCGGCTTGTGGGGGTTCTTTGTCGTTAGGGCTTCTGTATAGGAGGAGGTATTAAGAAGGACTCTGTGGTGTGGAGGTCCCAGAAGTTCAAATATTGAAGGTTGCTAACCTCTTCAATCCTTCACACCAAGAGAGTAATCACAATATCAGTCCTTTCATAGCGACTCCCACAGGACTCCCCCTGCTCTGAGCCGCTGTTTACTCAAGGCATGTTGCTATACTGCTGCACTGAAAAGAGCCTGGTGATTGAAGAGATTTCCTAAGATCAAGAAGATCAAGGACAGAACGCCGACCCAAAAAAACATAGCTGCAGTCCGCACGGAAAAACCGGGAGACCAAAACTGTGCATCTGTTACTCGCCCTTTTTTTACTCCAACTCTTTTCACACACGCTGTAATGGTCGAGCAGCAGGTATTCATCACGCTCCTTATTGTGATCTAATCCCATATTACCCGTGGCTACACTTACTGCTCGTGTTTAAAGTGATGCTCGGTAATCTCCAAATAAGGTCTCCATGGGAAAGTAGGGACGGTGAGAGTAAACAAACTCCTTCGTGTCTTCTTTTAATCCTTCACTTTTCAATCTTTTCACATTGGAGAGATGCTTGAACATCTTAATGCAGAGCATTACTGGATAAATGCAATGAAAATACCCTGATGAAGACACCTGATAGTGCACTTATGGAGAGAGCATGCTCTTCAGTCATTAAGGTTTTTTTTTTTTTACCGGTAAGTGTAGTTTGGGTGTTTAACCAAAAAGGATTAAGTAAATTCAAGTCAAGCTGACATATTTCTTCTCTAAATCAACTAACCGTGTTTTTGGCTGCCAAGAATGAGTTAACCCTAATTTGACCGAATGTAGACCCTACATTCGCTGCATGTTGCTCTAGGCGAAATGTGATTTCTGTATCCCACCACCACACACGAAAATCACTGCATGGAAGAAAAGAAATACTGTAGCTGCCTGGAATAAGTTAAAATAAGTGTTTATTTAATCTTCATTCTCAAGAATTAAATAATAATCACTTAAAAAAGTTGATACTTCTCCCTAGCTGGGTTGCGACCTCGATCTCTGCAATAGAACGCGGCCACACTAACCACCGCACTAACATTTGATATGCCACTCATAGCATGGTAGATCTTTTGACGGGCACCTAACATTGTTTAAGGTTTAAAGATTTAAAGATTCCCATTTTTAGGGTTTAAAAAGAGGAAGAAAAAAAAACTAGATCGCCAGTTGAATTCTTCTTTTCCAACCCAAAAACAGGAGTATTTTTCGACAAAAATGGGGGAGGGTTTCCAAGCAATCGAATGTAAAAAAAAAAAAAAAACCCAGACAAATCTCTGCTTTGAGTCTGTTTTTTCCTCCTCTTCCTTTCTTTTTTGACCTTAAAGCTATCCCTGAGGGCTTGTTTTGCTACTTTTTCATACTTAAAGTTTTAAAGAAGCACTAACTGATTATTTTTTTATTTTTATTTTTTTAATATACTATATATATATAATATAAAAAAATGATTATGTCAAACTTTTGACTTGTTTTATTGATGGTTTTAATTATTACCCTTTTTAAAATGTTTGCACAAAATGAATGGTGTGTAAAACTGTAAAAAAAAAAAAAATAATAATAATAATAATAAAATTATTGCAATTTGACACCCCCTTTAGCAGAATGCACCCTAGGCGGTCGCCTTGGTTGCCTCTGCCCAGGCCGGTGTTGTGTAGACCAAAAGGTTTTTTTTTTTTTCTATGTTCATTCATCCTTCCTTGTGATTCTTTGCCAGAATTACTGCAGGCTGGGAGTATATCCCTTCTCGTGGGCCCAGCCGATGGCCTCCACTCACAATCCCTGCTGCTGGATGAAGAAAGAGGTCGTCTTTTGTTGGGAGCCAGGGATCACATCTACCTGCTGGACCTTGACAATCTGGCCAAACCTCCCAGAAAGGTAAAAAAAGCAAATATATAATGAAGAAAAATATAGAATATATGGAGAAAGAAAGGAGAAAAAAAAGTCAGCTCATTATGAACCCCCATTAAGAGGAGTGACATAAGGTATTTCTTCCCACTATAGTGTTACAAAAAGGCACTTAGGCGCTCTCTGTTTCAGGGGGAAGCACTCCCTACTCAGTCTAAAGACGTCTGTCTGGCAAGGTCAGGGTCATCCTGTTAGGCACAGAGAACCCCTCCAGACAATTGCATTCATAAACATTTAAAGAGTCCACACGTTTGCACAAACACAGATTTGGACGAACGCCACATGTTTCAGTTTGTGGATGTGAGTGTGTGTTTATGCAGCTGAAGTTGATCCATCAGTGGGAAGAGTGTTTATTTGATCTTTATCTAGTTGTTTTACCTCACAGTCTTGTACTCAAAGTGTTGCTTCTCTGGTCATCAATACTGATGCCAACGAGATAAAAACTTTGGGGGTGATGACGGATACGAATACTACTTTTAAAAATGTAGCTTACCTGGAATTGCAGTCTTCTTCCAGGTGTTTCTTTCTTGATTTTTAAGATAACTACAGTGCAATAAACTTTTTCTTTTACCAGAATCTCCTCAGACAGCAATAATTTCAACATCTGCGTTACAAAACTTGTTGAAGTCCTCAGAGAGGCAGACTGCAGTAAATCAGTGCATCACGCCGGATAAGTGTTTTCTGTGTGACGTCCTCCTTCGTGAGGATGTTTGGCTGAAGCTCTCTAAATTTGAAGCAGGGAAAACTGAGCACGTAAGCCCACATGTTCGAACCTGATGGGAGCATACCTAGCCTCTCACACCAGTAACTGAAAGTGTAAATCTTGACATCAAGAGTGAGATCAGTTATTTTGATAAGGACGGAGATTAGAATACATGTGTAAGGCTTGAATGCATGGCATCATCATAAATGACGTAAGTGTGTGTTGATATTGGAGATTCTGATTTTGTAATGCCATCCTTAAATCAATATTTAGTAAAATTAGTCAGTTTTGTTGAACATTTTATGTATTTTTGAACTTTTTTGTCGTTTTTTCTGATTAGGTCCACTGGCCTGCTCCCACAGAAAGAGTCGAAAGTTGCAAACAGGCTGGTAAAAATCCAAATGTAAGGCTTTCAAAATTCATTTTTTTCGCCTTATTTTTCTAAAGACTTGTCCATCTGGAAGCCATAATAAAACATAATAACAGTTCGTTCTTTGTCGTTCCTCCTTATCCTAGCTGGAATGTGCAAACTTTGTTAGAGTCCTCCACAATTACAACCGAACGCATGTCTACGCCTGTGGAACCGGAGCCTTCCATCCCACCTGCGCTTTCATTGAAATCACTGGCCATAGAGAGGTACCTCTTTAAAGGTTTTTCATGCCTTTTAAAGCAGACTTATTTTAAAATATGTTCTTTTTTTTTAAGGAGGAAGTGTTCCAACTGCTGTTGAAAACGGTTGAGTCTGGCAGATTCAAATGTCCTTTTGATCCGTTGCACCCGTTCACCTCAGTCCTTTCAGGTGAGAATACCAACTGTGGGTAATTCATTTTTGCAAAGCATCATCTTCCTGAAAATAGACGCTTTCCTCCGCTTTGATGTTTGTGTAGCGTTGCACTCATTTATTTCTAATGCTCATATAGTGACTGAAGGCACACTTTTTGATCTTAGTTTCTGAGATAAACAGAATTTATTCACAAAGTGTTCTTAGATTTGATATGTTTCCTTTACTGCACACGTGTCAAAGTCAAGGCCCGGGGGCCAGATCCGGCCCTCTAGGTACTTCTATCCGGCCCTCCAGATCATTTTATTTTATTGTTATTAATGACCCGATGTTATTTCTAACTTGTACAATTTTGACATAATATATTTTTTATGGAGGGTAAAATATTGAAAGTCGTTTAAGTTTTAAGTTGATTTATTCTGGAATAACATTCCTGCCTCTTTATTATTCACAATTATGTTAAAAAGTTATGGTTTCAAAGCTTTAAAAATTGGCATTCTGCTAGATTTTTGGACTATTTTGGCATTTACTAAGATTTTTTAGGTTATTTTGGGAGTTAGCTATGCTAGCTGTTTTGGCTAATTTAGGCTTTTCTTTAATTTTTTTCTTTTTTTTTGCTGTTTTAGAGTAAGGCTAATATTTACACACTAGCTGTTTTGACATTTAATCTTTTTTTATATGCTGAAGTTTAGCCATTTTTTCAACTATAAGCTAGCTATTTTGGCTAGCGTAATGTTTTAGTTTTAGTTTTTTAGGCTAATTTGGCATTTAGCTAATAATTTAGCTTCAGCATTTTCAGGTATCAGTTTCAGCATCAGCTGCCAAATTCAGCTAACAGCATTCACACTAGTATTATCACAGATAATGCTATATATCTGGTTTAAAAATATGTTAAAATATTACAGTTTTAAAAATGTAGTTTTAGAGTATTCAGTTAATGTTTATCCTGTTTGACCGATTGTCTATTTTGGATTTTGGCCCCTTATGTGATTGAGTTTGACTCCCCTGCTTTACTGTGTGTTTATGAACGTCATAACCTTCTCTTCAGATACGTACCTGTACGCTGGCACATCTTCAAACTTCCTGGGAAAGGACACGGCGTTCACACGCTCCCTCGGCCCCCCACCTGACCAGCACTACATACGCACAGACATCTCAGAAGACTACTGGATCAATGGTACACACATACATGTGCTTTGAAACACAGACTGCACTTAAAATCCGTCTGCTGCCTTTGCACCAAACTCCCAGCTTCTCTGCGGATACAAAGAGCCTCTCTGTGCCCTGTAGATTGTTATTGGCATTCCGCAGGGAAGGGAAACAGTCCACTTATTCATTTAGCTGGAACTTTTATATGAATACCATCGCAGGACAGGGACCACACCTTTGCGGGAATTTACAGTGTGTGCCACAAAGTTCAGGGTCTTATTTGCACAATCATTGGCTTACACACACAAGCGTCACCAAGCGGGGAACCCTCTCCATGCCTCTCTCTGCTCTTTTACAGCCAGTGGATCAACAATTGTCTCCAGAATCTAAATACTTGCACATGGTCTTGACATTTCACAACCGCCTAGTCGGTGATGTTTTGAGTTAGATGCGTCCCTGACTCGGCGTGTGTAAACAGTGCACGCTTGGGCAAGAAAGGCACGGAGAAAGAGTAGAGCATGTGTGAGGTTCTTTCTGTGGAACGTCTTTCCATGACTTCATGCATAACCATGACCTAATGTTGAGGATGTTAGCTTTAGTTTGTCAAACTGTTCCAGTCTTGGGGGTCATCCACAGGTATTTGGCTCAATTTTATTTTTAATGCTCGCTCAACTTCTATTTAGCTTTTGAACTTATCCGATAAAAAGTTTCTGTTTTTCTCCTCATCAGGGTTATTTATTTTTTGCCTTTCCTTTATTTTTCTTAGTCCTTCTTATTGTTAACAATTCAAATCAGTTTTTTAAAGATGTTTGGGTGAAAGCCAAACTGTTAATTACAGAGCCAAATGTCAGTTATTTTTTTGGACTAGTTACTTTTGTGACACTTGGGGAGTTTGATGTTTACATTTGTACAGAAAGATCTTGCCAAAGGTTGAAGGAGCTAATCACTTTTTAAATGAAACTCATATATTCTGTTTATACATTTTAGTCAATCAAAAAAAATCTGATTATAAAGTAAAAATAGAAAAAGAAATACAAAAAATTCCTTAAAGGGGTCATACGGTGCTTTTCTTATTTTTCATAGTAAAATATATCAATATAAACGATCATATATTACCTTTGGAACAATAAAAAACAAATTATTTATGGAAAATTTGTTAGTTTTATGAGCTATTTTCATACCTGTACCCGTACTTGAGGGCACCGCCCATTTCATGAAGTCATCCTAGAACCGTCCTCGTCTTCGTGTCTATGAAAAAAATATATATATAAAAAAAAATATATATATATATATATATATATATATATAATTTTTTTGTTTTCTAAAAGTACATACAGTGCATCCTGGGTGTTTATCCCCAAAATTTAACACTGATAGAATGCCGATGCCTAATGAGTTCCTTTCAAATGCAGACCACACCGGATGAACATTTCAGGATTTATTACTAAGATGAAAACAATGTTCTGATTAGTACTGGCTATAAACTTTTCTTTTCTCTTTGAAGCATCATTAAACTCCATATCAAAAATCCTATTCCTGTGCACCTTTCTGCCTTTGCTCAATAATCCTTGTTCAAACCAGTTCCCACAATTCATAGCTCCTTTTCTCCACCAGGAAATAGTCTGCTCCCTTTCTCCAACTGTCTTCCAAATATCCCCCGTCTGCTTGCGTCATTCTCGGACACGTTTAGGATCCATCCCAACATGTTGTGTAGATTCCTCACCAGACGTTTCTTCACAAGTTTGAATGCTAAATCGAATGAGCGTTTTTTTGCTATCGCTAAATGGGATCGCAACACAGACAGCCGATGTCTTTAAGACTGCACCAGCTGGGGGCGGGGGGCTCGCGAAGCTAGCTATCTTCTCAGAGAAAGTAGTTGGTTCTCACCTTGTGATGTAAGCATGTGAGGACCCGCCCATTTTCGTGTGTATGGGAGGGGCTGCTGTTGAGAGTGCATGTTTTTAGAGGATTGCTCAAAAATGCATGAACGGATCAAAACACCACTTTGGGGTTGTTTATTGTGACAAATGAACAGTATTATGCACTTAAAATCTTAAAAAGTTTATTTTTCATGGTATGGCCTCTTTAAAATGTTAATTACATGAAAACAAACTACATCACTTCAAATAACATTATAACTGCAAATATTATTAACACTTACAAATCATGAGTTGAAAGAGTTGCATTATTTGATGTATTAGCCTTTACAGTATTTAAACACTGACTGTGTAAGTTGTTTTTTTGGCTCAGCTTATGTCAGACTGAAAAATCACATAAAAGCAAACTAGACTCCCCGTAAAGTAGAATAAATCCTCCTACAGTCACTACATTATCCTATGTGGGACAAGCTGAAGATTGATGTTCAGCCCAGCTCTACTTTTACTTAGTGGAAAAAGAAGGAGTAATCAATTATACCTTTGCGGTTGAAGCAGACAATGGCTGTAAATTAACGTGAGCTTTCTGTAATGTTAATGCCACTTTGAGTGGGGAGTTACATAGAAAAAAAAACATTACCTAACTTTACTCAAACAGCTCCCCTCCCTTTTCCCTCTTTGTGTCTTCAGATGCCAAGTTTATTTATGCTCATCCCATCGCTGACACGTACAATCCAGACGATGACAAGATATACTTTTTCTTCCGGGAGGTGTCGTGGGAGGGGAACGACAAGAGCATCGTCTCCCGGGTCGCTCGAGTGTGTAAGGTGAGATGGTGAATGTGTAAGTCATCCAGATTTACTAACAGGAATTCAACAATAAATGAGGGTTTTATGTGGATACATCACTAAAGAAAAATACTCCTTTGCTTACTGGGATGACGAATTGCAATAAGTTCCAGTTTGTTAGATGCACTTCAGTGCCTTGAGATCCGTGTTGTTTCTCATCTTCTGTTCTCTTTCAGTCTAATCTCAATACATTTACTGTGTTCTTGCTCAGATTTTGGTTTTAACTGTGTTCTGTCAAGTCAAGTTTCCTTCTGGTTTTCATCAATTTAATTTTCCAAACTATTTTTGTCTCTTTCTGATTCAATCATTACTGACTAAAAAAAAATCTACTCCTAAATTATGAATGTCTAATAAAAAAATACACCTTTTTGTTTCTTCAAGAGAACTCTTCTTGCTAAAATTACATTTAGGTTTGCTGAAACGGCAAATAAAAAAACAACCGTACTATAAACTATACTCACTGGCTACTTTATTAGTACTGGTAAGTAGTACTAGTACCCTTTTACATTCAAAACTGCCTTAGCATAGATTTAACAAAGTACTGCGCATATCCCGTTCCACCACATCCCAAAAGATACTCTTTAGCTTGGGATTTGATGACCGCACACATAACTGCAGCTCTCTGGATATTTTCTCTTTTTCAGACCATTCTCTGTAAATAACAGAGATTGTTGTGCGTGAAAATCTCAGTAAAGGAGGAGCAGTTTCTGAAATGCTCATCGGGCACCAATAACCATTAAATCACCTTTCTTCCTCATTCTGATGATGGTTTGAACTGTAGCAGATTTTCTTAACCATAGCTATGTCAGAAATCCTTCACTACTAAATATACAGCGGGACTATGTAGTACCCTTGATGGTTTATCAAAAAATTACATTTAAACACGTTTTTATTGCAAAAATTGTTCAACCGCAATGCATTGTGGTCTATATTTACTAATGTAGTGAGCATCAGTGCTCAGTAGTTTTTCACCTTCTGGGTAATTTCTATGGCACTTGATTTTGGAATTATAGATTCGGACAGCACTTTGAAATGGCAATCGCACTATTTAATGCACAATGAAGTTAGTAGTGAAGGAATTTGGACATAGTCCATGTCTACATGCACACATGCATTGAGTTGGCTGTGATTGGCTGATTAGAAATTTGCGTTACTGAGTATTTGGGCTGGTGCGCATAATGTTAATTGCACATCTGCTTTTGCTAAAAATAAAATCATATACATTCATAAAATACACTTTGATAACTCTCAGCTTTCTACTGAATAAGGGTTAAAAGTCAGTGTTGAAGCACCTTACTGGACCTTTATGCTGTAAGACTTCAAAAGCTGAACAACAACATGAGCTGATCCTGCTTCCATCATGACTCTAATCTGGTTCCTGAAATGATATTGTTTCGGTAATGTTTTTAAAGTTTTAATTCTGTTTTTTGTGAATGTATTTGGAATCTGGTGGGGTATATTTTAGTACCCAACACCATTTCTCCTTTCTAGAAATGTAAGCTGTGAAAGGCTAGCATCGACTTCTTTTGTCATTTTTATTTTGTTGCTAGAAAAAGACCTGGTTTCCATTTTTCTCTTTGTTAGAAGAAGAAAATAATAACTGTAAGCACTTCTGGGACCTTTTATACGTCATGCATACACCATGAGTCACACAGACCCAATAGTCAGACACAGCAAGTAGAAGTTAGGAGTTCCTAGAACAAAGGATTCATTAGGATCACGACGAGGGAGAACAATTGCAGATTCCTCTCTTGACCTCCTTCCTCCACCACCTTTCTCTTTCTTTTCTCCCACATCCACTTCATATTTATCTCTTCATTTTGCTGTTTTTACTTCCACTTTAGAGGATCAAGAGTCTTTAAAAATGCTCTTTGAAGATAGCCATCATGTGAAACCTCCTTAAGTGCTTCTTTTTTTCATTTTCGTTCAGCGGTGGGGTGGGGCGTCACTTCAGCACGAGGATGTTTTGTGCGTTTTGAACCGTAACGGTCTTCTCGCGTTGCACGTCGGCTAAGTTTAACAAGGGGTTGCTCTCAAGGTTTCCATGCATTGTAAGGAGGTGCTCTTGAAAGCTCTTAACATAACTCGATCAAAGGTTGCAACTGAAAGTAATTCATATGCTAAGCTGAAATGCAGAAATCCTTGATTTTTGAGCTCTTCAAACCTCCTGCCCTGCTGCTATAACTTTTTCATTATCTTCTGTTGTTTTCTCTTCATTATTCAGTTCTTTTGGCAATTATTTTTAAATGAAAGTTTAACAAGAGGCTCTCCTTTGTCCTGGATCAACTCGAGGCATGCGAGTTATCTGTTTATTTTCCTAATTAGTGAAGGGAACCGGAGACGTGTTTTTGTCCTATACTTGAGGTCATTGTACAGATTGCTCTTGGACAGCAGCTCCACTCAAAGCATACATTAACTGTGTCATATCGATGTGGCGCAGCTCCATATTTCTGATGGATTTTCTTACCGAGTGTGTGTTTGTGTTCCAGAATGATATGGGTGGGCTGAGGAGTCTCACCAATAAATGGTCAACCTTTCTGAAAGCCAGGCTTGTGTGTTCCATCCCTGGACCGGATGGCGTGGACACACACTTTGATGAGCTCCGTAAGTGACTGAGATTTATTTAAATGATGCGCCAGGAGAAGAAGAACTTTTATTAACTTGTTAAAACATCTTTATTTTGAAGAGGACATCTTTTTGCTGCCTACCAGAGACGACAAAAACCCAACAGTTTACGCCGTCTTCACAACCTCCAGGTGAGCTCCTTTTTCTACTGCTTTTAAATACTAAATTCTTGCTTCAATCTTCATTTAATTTCCACTTTCTTTTCAGTTCCATTTTCCGTGGCTCGGCAGTGTGCGTATACAGCATGGCAGACATAAGAGCTGCCTTTAACGGACCGTACGCCCACAAGGAGGGGCCCGACCACAGATGGGTGGAATATGAGGGGAGGATACCATATCCCCGTCCTGGAACGGTATATGCTCCGTCATGGAGAATAACATACACCAACAAAAGCTTCATGATTTTGCTTTCACGTACTTCCTCCACAAAATCCTAAACACAACATGAATTCCTAGATTCGGAATAAAATGATGATAAAGTTGCAGGATTTGTCATCATCTGCAGATCAATCAATTGTGAGGTTTTCAAAATCCTAATCAAATCTTCTCTAATTTTGCAGAAAATATAATTTTAACAGAAAGTTTAGTTTATTTCTGCTTGGAAATCTAAACTAGATATTTGTCACTTTGTAAACTTAAAATGCTCGACATTTAACACAAGTTTAAAAAAAAAAAAAAAAAACTTGTGTTAAATGTCCTATCCTGCACTTCTACTTTTGACCACCAGGAGGAGATACTCCCCAGCAAATGTTCAGCCTGAATTCAAATAATTGGCCAGTTTAAAAGACATGAATAAAGACAAATCTGATCATGATAAATCTCTTTTCATATTTTGCCCCTCAGTGTCCAAGTAAAACATATGATCCAAGGATCAAGACCACTAAAGAGTTTCCAGACGAGGTTGTCAGTTTCATCCGATTCCACCCTCTGATGCACCGCTCTGTGCACCCCCGGAATGGCCGGCCGGTGTTTACACACGTCCGAGTGGACTACACCCTGACTCACATTGTGGTTGACAAAGTTTTGGCCGATGATGGGCACTATGAGGTTATGTTCCTGGGAACAGGTGAGACACTTCTGTTTGCAACCAGCAGAGGGCAGTAGGTCACTTTTTATGGTTCAGCCTAAGGAGCAAAATATTATTTTCAAGCATTTTTTCTTGTAAAAAGTAAAATAAATCTTAATTGAATACTATAAAATAGATTTAATATGTGTTTAGGTGCAGTCCTCATGTGTCCTTCCTGTCTCTGTGCTGCAGATGTTGGCTCAGTTCTGAAGGTGGTGAGCATCAGTCAAAACACCTGGTCCACAGAGGAGGTGATTCTGGAGGAGCTTCAGGTGTTCCAGGTTTGGTAAACAGCATAAACACCAACACACACACATAGAAAATCATTTGACACACATGTGTTAAAAGTGGCTCAATCATGAAGCTGTGAAATACTCGTCACACCTTTGAAGCGTATGGATTTTAGTTCCTGCTAATAAACACGTTCTTCTAACGTCATTCTTTAAGCCACGCCACAGTAATAACTGTTTGTTGTGGTGTTAAAGTTTGTTTTGCTTTTCTGCAGGTTCCATCTCCCATCCTCAGTCTGGAAATTTCACCCAAAAAGGTATTTTTATCCATTTGACTTTGACATTATTCACTGTAAATACAGTTAGCCTAAAAATAGGAAAAGTTCCCTTATCTTAAGACATAAATCACTAAAAGTTAGTAAAATTATCTGTCCATACAGCGAGTTATTTTTACACAGCAAGAAATAATATAATAAAATATTCAAAAAAGGAAACTAAGATAAAAAAATTTAACTGTGAGAAATGGTCACTTCAAACTAAATGTTATACAGGCCAATATTATGTATTTTTTGTTATTTCTAAGCAAATATTTTGTATTTTTTGAGTTTTTATCTACCTAATTTTAGTTCGCTTTGATTTCAGGGAAAAAATACGTTTAACAAGTGGGAATTACTCATTTTAGAAAAAAAATGAGAATAATATCTTAGTAAAAGTTGTCCCATCTTGATAAATCCTCGCAAAATCTAAAACTTATTCTCAGAACAGAGATCTAAAATGTTAATCTAAATGAAAGCCAGTCTAACTTTTAACATTTTTTTAACTTTAAATTTGCATCCTTAAAAGTACACCAAAAGTTACAGTGTATTTTTTTTGTTTTTTGATTCTTAAATAAAGTTTTTCTGCTGTCAAGACTATCAAGTAATAATAATAATAATAATAAGTAGTTGTAATAATAATTTATCATTATGAAAAAAAAATGTTTGAAGGGCTAATTTGGATAAAAGCTTGAAAAGTGTAGAGGAAAGTCAAGTTAAAACAACTTGTTAAAAAATCTTAAATGTCATAAAACAAAGTTCAAAGCATCAACGAGTTTAAAACTTTGTGCTCTTTTGATTTATCCATGCAATGCACATTTAGTGCAAATACCTGATGTGTTACAGTTAAATCTGTGTTATTTTTCATCTTTTTACCTACAGTTATTGAAATGAGCTCCCTCTTTGACACTCTCCACGTTTCCTTGCGGTGTTTCTCACCCTTTACCTCTCATTAACCGCGGGTCACGTGTGTCAGCAGACACTTCAACCCCAATTAAAGCCTCCATTAATCTCCAGCCAGGTTTGACCCGTGTACGCGTCTGTGCTGCTAGTATTTCCTAGCAAATGAGAGCGCGGTGGATTTGTAGAAATGGTTTGAACACATAGAAATCATTTGAATTCAGATAGCGTTAGAGTTATAAGCAGACTGACAGGATATAACTTAATCCTTCAGGTGTTCTGCATCCAGATTGGCTGATCTTGTCAATCAGTCTCTTCCATGCTATAGAGAGGAGGCACGTGCAGATCGCCAGTCACATAAATCTTTTTTTTTTTATTCCATTTGTTTTCATTTTACAACTTTATGAGCTTAAATAAGTATTATAAATATGGATTTCATCTCCTGCATTTAAAACTAACCAAAGTCTTCATTGGCTTTAGATCCAAGCATTTTTTTAAAAATATGTTTTTTTTTTTACAGCAACATCTCTACGTGGGCTCCACAGAGGGCCTCGCACAGGTGTCTCTGAGCCGATGTCACCTGTACGGTCAGGCCTGTGCTGAATGCTGCCTGGCACGGGACCCTTACTGCGCCTGGGATGGACACTCGTGCTCCAGATACGTCCCTGCATCCAAGAGGTGGGACAACCGGCCAAAAATATCATGCTTGCTTTGTTCAACAAGGAAAGAAAAGGAAAAAATGATTCAATTTCTCTATTTGGTGATCTGGTTCTGAGTTTAGTCCCTTAAGTTTTTGCATTCTAGGCTGCCTGCATCTCTACATAATCTATACACTCCTGTTAAGGGTCACTCTGCCAGATTATTACCCAGCAGGGATGCTGTTATTGTTTTGGCATCAGCTTTTGTTCCCCGGTGCTCTTTGAAAACGGATCTCCAGACGGTGTGGGCTGCAGATGTCCCATCAAACGGGGCTGAAAGGAAGTGCAGGAAGGAATCAATACAAACTAAAGGAGCCCAAGTGTGCAGCAGCAAACAGGCTGTGGAGCAGCAATGTGACACTCGTCTGCTGAAATCAAGACATTCGATAATTTAGAGGTTTAGGTCTTTACTGCGGCGCTGGGTAATGATTTTAGAGGGATTTGGCAAACATTTGAAATATGTGAGGTGAAAAGTGAAGCAAAAGTTACCTACCAAAGTTACACAACTTCCAATTAAACAATAAATCTAGCTTTAAATACCAGGCAGTGTTTCAAAGTTAACATGGCTTTTGACTTTGTTATGTAAGATTTAGGTTAGAAAAAACGTGAATTCTGTTCTTTAGAAGCCATGAAAAAAAAAATCAATTATAACAACGTTTCATTGACATTTCTCTTGCTAAAGAACTCCTCTTAGTCACATTCCTAGAGTTAAAATGCTTTTCCTCACTGTAAAACATGCATGTTGGGATTTTTTAAAAAGAGTCTAAGTATATAGATGAACCTCTGCTTTCATCTTCTAATCAGTCACAGCTGTATAAGACTATCTTTAATCTTGTGTCTGTGTTTGCATTCCAGGAGAGCCAGAAGACAGGACATCAAGCATGGAGATCCGGCTTTGCAGTGCTGGGACACAGAGGACAGTATGTAGAGGCTGTTTCCCTCCCTTTGTGATGCCTTATCGTGTTTAGTTGGTAACATGTGGACATTTTTCTTTTTGTCTTTTTTTTGTGTCAGGTGTTGGTCGGGGACAAGTAGAGGAGAAGGTTCTTTATGGAATTCAAAACAACTCCACTTTCCTGGAATGTTCTCCCAAATCCCAGCAGGCGCAGATCCAGTGGTACGTTCAGAGATCGGGATCGGAGCACAAAGAGGAGGTCAGTTATCTTGTATATCTACACACCGGAACCATCGATATGAAAATGTTATTTCATCTAAGTAGTTTTGTATTATGAGTTGAGGTGGGAATCTTGAGGAATCTCACGGTTTGATTCGATTACGAAACAAATATCAAAGCATCAAAAATTTGCATTTTTTTAAAGAAATGTTTCTCTTTACTAAAAGACACTCACTTTACTTACTTTTCTCCACCAAACGATTAGAACATACAAATTCTGACGTGAAAAATATTTAGTTTGATAATCAAATATTTTTCACAGCATCAAAAAACTCAACAACCTTAAATAAGATTTTACATTGTATCATTAGACCAGCTTTAATTAAACCCTCAGTAACTCACATAAAAATAAATAGTGTTTAGCTAGCTGCACATTATGATTTTGCAAACTTTTTGTGTTCCCTACATGTTTCATTTTAGTGTGGCATAACTTACATACTGCGTAACTTTTATCCGATTGACCCTCGACTCTATAAAGCCCAAAATGATTCCAAACAGTCGCTTTAAGCAAAGTGAGATCTGGAAGGGGAGCCATGTTTGTGCGCTCTTTAAAAAGGTTTAGTTCCGCTTTTTGCTCTTACTTTAAATCATATACATTTTTTTTATTATTTAAAATTAATAAAACAATTCTGATTCGTTCATGGATCATAATTGAAGCATAAAAAAATCAATCTTTTCCTCCACCACTGAATATGAGTCTCTTAAAAAAAACCTTACTTAATTGTGAGCTTAAATGATGGTGGTAGACAACTTATCTAAAAGGATGATTGATATATATATATATTTTACTTTTTTCAATTTCTTAAAACTAAAAGGTCAAAACTAAAATCAAAAGGTCAGAATAGTCGACTTGCATAACATTCTATTCTTTAGCTTGAAGAGTAAAACCTGTAAATGACTTGGATAAAGCTTCCTATGTCATTCTCTCGTTAATCATGATTAAATCAGAGCAGAAATGAGCAGCGTTGCTAAAGCGTACCATGCGGCCCACGTACTTTTAAACTTCATTACAAAGCGCTGACAAACTCCCTCGTTTTAAAGACTATGCTGCTCTCTACACTTTTATAAGATGCAAGATATTTGTTTAAAACCAACTTAAATGGAACTAAACTAGCCTTAGACACTACATAAAGTCAAAAAATAAATAAATAAGCACAATATTAGCTATTTTTGTTTGCATTTACAACTTTTTCTATTGTTAAAAAGAAAAATTAAGGTACTTAACTCCAGAGTTGCAAATCCTTTTCGATTTTCTTAGCATGGATTTCATCCAAATTTTGTCTAAAACAAACACAATTTGATTTTCAGTGTCCAAATACACGTTTCTGTTTTGTTTTATAAAGTTTTAGGTGTAATCTTAACATAATTCTCTCAACCTAAAGTGGTGCCTGCCACAGCAGATTCCACAGAAACTGACAAGCGAGGGTGCAACCAGAGGTAAAAGCTGTGCAGTCACACAGACAGCCAAGCATAACTCAAACATTAGAACCACCTTTGGTTCCAGTTACACCCCGCGCGCTTTTCCACATCACCTCCAGTGCTGAAGAAAGGAGAAAAATGCTCTTCTGTCTTCCAAACGGCGAAGTGGCTCAACCGAGCACGTCAAGAGTGATTCCACTGTCAGGTGGCTTTTTTTTTTTTGTTCATGGGAAATTTCAAGTGTAATTTGTTAAACTCTGACAGGGGGGGTCACTAAAGGTGCCAAAAAAACTCTCTCAGACTGACAGGAGAACAAACAAACTCCATCAAAAAGATGGATTAAGCAAACTACAGCAGAGTTTCAAGTAAAGACTTGGTTAGGGTTTCAGACTTTGGGGGAGAGTCAAATTCCATTCCAATAACAATGTTTAGAACATCTAAAACAGTAAAAGTACACGTTTAAATATGTGTTTATTGCTAAAAGGAACATTTAAACAGAGAAATTTAAGGCTGTTCTTGATTTCATAGTTGTTTACTGAGTTTGAAATTCATAAAAACATTTTTGGCATTGTCAAAACCATGAAAAAGCCAACATTTTGAAGAAATAAAATACATTTTACTCTTAAATACACAATTTTTTTTTCAAAAAAACAACACATGGTAAACGTCTTAAAGGACACACAAGGAGCACTTGAGAGGCAGGAACAAATGTGCGACTGAATGATGATGATTCTCTTCAATGAAAGAAACAGGCTTACTCAGCACTGCAGTGCCATCAAAGCATTTAAGACCATCCTGCACCCTCTGTGAACAGCTTCCCCGCTTTCTCGTCTGTGTCCAAAGTTCTCACACATCTGAAGTCCCCCTTCCCTTCTCCTTGGGGGGTGGGAACGCAAGCACCGACAGGTGCAGAGGCCTCTCGGTTCTAATGTGTTTCTTTGCAGGCTCACACTCAGGAAAAGTTTTTCTTTCTTGTGTGTGTAGCTGTGTGTGTCTTAATATAGCTTTGATTTCCAACAGTGGACATCATTGCGGAGAGCTCAGCGGGAAGAGCGTTGTTTGAAATTGCAATGATATGTGACCGGCTGAGCTGAAGAATGAAGATCTTTAAGGTGGAGGTTTTTCCACTAAAGCGAGAGTCTATCTTTGTTTTTTGACCAGAGAAAATGTCACTTTAGTTTTTTGGGCTTTTCAAATTATTGATTTGTCAGAGACAAAGCACAACATTTTAAAATAAAGAAAATAAACACTGAATTTCAACTATATTTGTGAGGCAAAGGTTTGTAGGGTAGGTTTTATAACTTAAACTCTTGTTAAATCTTTTTAAGTCTCACTATAATTATTTTTTGATTTATTTCAAAGCCTTCCCAGTAGTCTTTTAATTATTAACATTCTATTTTTAGGGAAAAAATAAAAGCTATCATTTTCTAGGACATAGTTTCTGTAGAACGGCAGTAGTTCATTAAAAATTCTCGTCGTAAATTCTCTCCCGCCGTTCACATTTCTGTGGTCAAATCAGCTGTCTCTGGATCTTTAGTGTAAGTTTCAAACATTTCTTACGGTAGCAGGACTGAGAACGCTGGAAATCTCAGCGAGGCTCCATGGACCTTCTTCAGGTGACCACAGAAATGCGAACGGCGACTCATTTGACCGAAGCTGTAAAGGATTGTGAATCAGTGGAAGTTCGGTCCACAAAGCTCTTCACTTCCTCGTCCGAGCTGACATCCTGCTGTAGCAGCGGTGATGATTTGAGCTGGCGAGACACAAAGCTACCATAATCAGACGGGGAGGGGGGACGTGTGTGTGCA